>NW_013666557.1:236008-244478 GCF_000517525.1 Limulus polyphemus | reverse complement strand
ACCAAAATGCTCGCTCTTTTAGCCGTAGAGGTGTTATAATGTGACGGTCAATCCCACTATTCGTTGGTACAAGGGTAGCCCAAGAATTGGCGGTGGGTGGTGATGACTAGCTGCCTTCCTTCTAGTCTTACACTGCTAAATTAGGGACAGCTAGTGCAGATAGCCCTCTTGTAGCTTTGAGCGAAATTGAAACTAAACCATTTTTTTTTACTTCTCTACCATTTTACCAGAGTTAAGTGAGATCAAGGCTTTGTTTAGGGACAAATTTTCTGTTTTTAATGTTTAATATTTTCAATAATATGTCTCGTTGTAAGTTTTTACACAGTATTGGCTAACTTATTTTCATTTTCCTATATCGTATTAACATATAATATTAAAAAGTTTTGTGTTGAAAGTTTAAAGTGGAACATTACAATTCAGAATTGTAAGGGATTATTGCCACTGGGGAGGGGGGGGCAACGAATTGTCAAACTACCAAATAAAATAATCTATTTGTTTACCTATTTCTGGAACCTAAAGTACTTTCAAAGACTTATTTTTACTTTTTATTTTTTACTTAAGTAAAGTAAATTACTATAAAGGTCTCAGACAGCGGTATGTCTGCAGATTTACAACGCTAGAAATCGAGTTTCTATACCCGTAGTGGGCAGAGCACAGATAGCCCATTGGGTAGCTTTGTGCTTAACTTAAAAAAAAACAGTTCGTTGGTAAAAAAAAATAATCCTTTATTGAAAACTAATTTGTTTTATTCGCATGTATAAACGTTCATAACTGATAGCGAACAATATTATAGGATATTCCATTTATTAACGTATCATTAATGACATCTGGTTGAATGTAATGTTCAAATGAATAAGCATTAAAAAAATTAATAAGAAAATTTTATTTCATTTATTCATTTATAGTACTAAGTAGGCTCGCCTATTGGTGAACATGTAGGGCTAAGGATCCAAGTGTCTTGAGTTCAGAGCGTGCGGAGCACTTTTCACACTTTCAGTTTTGGGTGCGTTATAAGAATGACGATAAACTCTACTGTTCGCTTCAGGCAGTGGGTACTGTTGACCAGTTGCCTTCTCTGAATCACAGTCCAACTTTGTGACAGGTATGCCTGAACCATAGGGTTCTCAGACTTAGTCGTTGGGTTTATAAACTCTACAACAAACAGTATTGACTAGACACTTACTTTTGATCCCCCTTTATTCATGTAGGTACACGAATTAATACACGAATGAATATGTTATGCTACAAACATAAACAGCTTAACTTAAAATCATTAAAGTTAATGGATGACAAATACCTGAAACATCCATTTAATGAGATAATACATTACTAGAATTGGAAATCATTTCATATTCACTAACACAGTTAACACTGTTTTTCTGAGAGTATTCTTTATTGTCATTCCTCAACCAAATAAATTAATGATGACGATACTTACAACTAAAATTCAAAGTTGTTGTTTTGTTTTAAAATTCGTATATTGTACTAAAACAAATGCAGCAGTATTCATGAAGTTACTTTGAACATGAGTTAATCTTAATATACATCATCTAACATAGCTAATCGAGTTAGAAAAGCCAATGAGATATTCTATATACAGAATATTAAAACTATTTTCAATGCGCATGTTAGCAAGTAAAGCGACAACCACAGCTGATATGTTGTCGTAGTGAAACTGAATGTATCAAAACGATATGTTGACATTATTTGGTGTCATCGAAAATTGATTGTTTTTGAGAAGGGTATCTGACAATCCTTTTAGACACAAAATATTCTTCTACTCAGATCCTAGAGGCGTGTTAAAATTGGAAATTTAGAATTTCCAAGACGCAGACACCCCTTTTACTTATTGTAATTGGAAAATAAAGAATTGTGGATCAATTTGGGGACCCAGGACCATCCAGAAAGAGACCTACAGCAAATCGTACCCAAGCTGCGATCAGTAAAATTTCGCGTTTTGTAATAAGTGAGAATACATGAACACAAATGTCAGTGGAAAAAGTAGTTCACATGTCTCAGGCAACAGTGCACAACATAATCTTCGTCTGTAAAAGCGAAACGAGCTGCTTCCATGATATATCCAGAAGTATAAAACCAACTACATAAAACTGGATGAAATGTGCATAGCTGGTGAAAATGGACATGGTGATGAAGCATATGTGTATCTTGTTAACTGTAACAAGTCTTGTGCCATTTTATACCGTTCAGTTGGTTAAAAAAATCCCAAATGTGGTACACGACATGACGCGAAATGTTTTCGAAGGTATTCATATTCATCATACTAGGCTTAGGGAAAGCTTCGGGGAGGAGCATTGTGCTTTGAACATGACAGGTTTTTGCAAGGAGAACTACGCTGTAGGTAAAGCATGACTGGACGTTGAACATGGAATGTTATGCCATGGTGAGGTTACAGAATCATTTTAATATAACGTACTTAACCCTCTGTATAACTAAGAGAAGTATAAAAAAGTTCCTCGAAATATTCTGTACGAAAATATTAAAGGAAACAAGATAAAGAATGGTAAACTTTCTAAGAAAAATGATAAGAATGTTACTTTCCGTGGAAAAGAATGGTAGACGTAACATAAAGTATCCACTAAATGCATGATCTGGGCACAAATTATCAGTTCTCTTCCTTTGCAGGACTTTCAGCACTTACCGAGTAGCTTGAAATTGGAGAGTCAGACATAGTTGAGAATAAATGACCCATTCCCTGGCGGCAGTAGGCCGCTGCGTGGAACTTCGACTGTCCTTTAACTTTCTTATAAAGAAATGGTTTCGTTTTAAATTCCTACACTAGAAACACATATGTTAGCACGTGAGAAGGAAGCTTTAAATCATCTCCGGGAGATGGCACTAATGTCGGACGAGGATATCCGAGATGCGACTCAAGCTTCTAAATTTGAAATGTGGACCAATCAGTGAATTTTTTTGTGTTTCATTAAGTTATATGTTACATCATTAGCTTTCAAAAATTTCTTGTTCTTACAAACGTACATACTATAAAGACTAACAACATATTTGCTAGCGTTACTGGCTAAGAAACATTTTAAAACAAAAATAAAGACATCTTGGAATTTTAGGAATATCATTTAACCGAAAGAAAACGCTTATAAAAATGTAATAAAATCGAAAGTATTTTTTTTTATCCGTGGATGTTATGAGAGTTTAAAATTCTGTGTGTCTCTGTAAATTTTTCATAAATATAGTAATACAGCTTTCGAAAAATAATTCAAGTTTTTGAATGATAATATTTTTACAGATTTTGGAAATTGCAAGTGATAGTTTTTTACTATAACGCCCCTCCCCTACCCCCCACACAATGTAGGTCAGTTGTAACTTTATGGACTTACAACTCTAAGCCCTTCAGTGGCACAGCGGTATGTCTGCGGACTTACAACGTTAGAAACCGGGTTTCGATACCCGTGGTGGGCAGAGCACAGATATTCCATTGGGTAGCTTTTCATTAAGAAAACAACAACAACAATTAATAAAGCAATGTTGTAAAGATATCAAGAAAATCCCCACTAATCAAAGAGAAAATATTCGTCTATTATAAATAATATCATATTGTGTATTTGCCCATTAAAATAATCTGAACAATTGAGCTTATGCAAAGTCATATCAAATACACACACACATATATATGAGGTGTTTAGATTTTCTGTAGTGGATTCATACTTCCAAAATACTATCACCATTTTCGTTCCATATCCTAATATATCGGATGTAACTATAGTAACATAAAACTTATCAAAAGTACTGGGTTAGGTATCGGTAGGTTCAAGGCTCGATCCCACAATAAGCCGTTTAACACTCCCCGTTCTTTCAGATATGTGTATGTTTTAAAATATTAAAGTTAACATCGCTATTCGGTTAAAAGTAACAGTGTTGTTGGATGGTTGTGTTGATTGGTTATCTTTCTTGTTAGTCAGCAGTTCTAACTTACTAACGACTATGCCTGAACATTGAGGTCTCTGACTGTTTCATTTAGCTATATGTCATACAAGGTGTTGGTCAAATACTGCGTCGAGCAGCACTTGCGAAACGTTTCTAAATGTTTATTGTTATCAATTAAATAAATATATATATAAGCTTATTGTCTCTAATATAAATCTATTTTCAGGGATTTTTTAATTTTCAAAACATTTCTTAACTTTTAATAATGTATCTGTAAATTCTAATCACGTCCGCTCAGACCGCTCTTTCTGGATGAGTTTTTGATGGACTGGACATTGAGTGAGGTTTTGATAGTGTGGACTGGACATTGGGATCTTACTTCCTGATTCCCAAATATTATGCTTGCTTTGGTGTAATTGTATTAAATGTCATGTCGAAAAAGATCACTAGAGACGCTTTAATTATGAACATGATTTGTTTGTTGGGCTATATGCCGTGTCCGCGAGGGGAATCGAACCCCTGACTTTAGCATCGTAAGTCTGTAAAATTACCGCTGTCCTACTGGTTGCAAGATATATCTTACAAGTGAAGCCTACAAGTACAGGTTGCAAGGGCGATGTTACATTAACTCGTGTTATGTAGCCTGTCCAAGTTTATGTCAGGAGTGAATGAAAAAAGTTCCTGAGCTTAGAGGTGTTGTATTCTACAATAACTCAACTACAAGTGGCGTTTCGAGGAACCTCTAGAGTTTGAAATGTAATATAAAGCACAGATATCGTAAAGTGAGTAACAGTGTGTTATAAGTTACAATACCAACATATGAAACAAAAGAGGATTGTGTATTTTGATATGCTAAAAATAACAGTGACAGCAGTTAATTTTGAAGCTCTTTTTTAACGATCAATAAGCTGGTATGCTTAAGCCTGGATTTTAAACAATTTTGGCCACTTTACTTTCTTAGCAAATATATATATATACTTATACAGGATTTCAATATAATTACTATGCCTATATCAAACGACTTTCGTTGAAATTTCTGTTTAAGTTTTTCACGTTACTGCTTAAAAAACAGATTTTTTTGTGTCAATGTTATACCTCCGATTACCATTCCTTCACCATCAGGATAATATAAAAAAGTATTAAAGCGACGTTTTATGTCCCGATACACCCTACCATCCATCGAACTGTTCATGAAAATTACGCTTCACCTTTCCTTCACCATCAGGATAATATAAAAAAGTATTAAAGTGACGTTTTATGTCCCGATACACCCTACCATCCATCGAACTGTTCATGAAAATTACACTTCACCAACTTAGTGTAGTTCACACCATATCAGTTGTTATTCGTGTAGTTTGGTAGGATGAATAGTGTCTCAGCCAGTACTGTGTCTGTCATAACCTAGCCGGCCTGAAGAGTATTAGTATTTTCCGAAAGGGCTCGTCGGCACTGAATATAGCAAACATATTGTAATTGTTCTACATTCTTTACTTTCACAAATACGTTCTTAGAATAAGCTATAAAGGATTACTTTTCTAAGTGTTATCAGCCGCCGACTGGCTCTTCGAAGCCTTCTTGGTTCTTCCAGAGAGATTTCTACAACGGTTTAATGAGAATGATGTCTGTTGATTGGACACAGATGTCAAATCGCTCCATGTGACTGTTGCCGTTCAGGAGTATTGACCTCACTTCCTCTGAGGTCACGGGAGAGACGTCACGCCCCATTGATAGTCTCCGCCATGTTTAGCTATCGTATTTCGGCGTAACAGCAGAGTAAGTGAAGTAGGGTGGGTTCAGTAGGGAGGAGGCGGTGCGTGTTGATTGGATTCAGTCTAAACCATTAGGTTCTGCTACTAAAGCTCTGCCGTTCGATTCCTTGAAAGGGAAACTGACGCAGTCTTTGCCACATTTTTTGTTGTTGTTACATATAGAAGTTTGAAAGCATGTTTATTAACCTAGTATTCTACTTTCTTGAGTGATCACCAAACACATAACTTTGTTAAAAAGCAACACAAAGACCAAAAACATATATTAAACCTTGTATTATACTTTCTTGAATGGTCACTAAACACATAACATTGTTAAAGAGCAAAGGGCAGAACATGGACTAAGCCTAGTATTCTACTTTCTTGAGTGATTACTAAACACATAACTTTGTTAAAAAGCAACACAAAGACCAAAACATATATTAAACCTTGTATTCTACTTTCTTGAGTTATCACTGAACACAAAACATTGTTAAGGAGCAAAGGCCAGAACATGGACTAAGCCTAGTATTCTACTTTCTTGAGTTATCACTGAACACAAAACATTGTTAAGGAGCAAAGGCCAGAACATGGACTAAACCTTGTATTATACTTTCTTGAGTTATCACTGAACACAAAACATTGTTAAGGAGCAAAGGCCAGAACATGGACTAAAACTTTCTTGAGTTATCACTGAACACAAAACATTTTTAAAAAACAACAAAAAAGCCAGATCATAGATTAAACAGTTAATTTATACTTGTTAGCATGGAGCTGAAAGACTTGATTTTACTTTGCAATGATTCAAAGAAACACCGTTTCTTCAATTTTTGTATTATTCACCTTGTCCGTTGGAATTGGTCGATACAGTATTAACAGTAACATACATTTAAAGTGTTAATAACATAAAAACGAGTAATATACTTTCATAAGAGTGGAGCTAAAAAACCTCACTGTAAATACTAAAACTTCGATTGGTTTGTTTTTTGTAAAGCTAAGCCACATTAAGCTGTCTACTGTGTCCACCGTGGGGAATCGAACCCAGACTTTTATCGATGTAAGTCTGAATAATTTACCACTAACTGTATTACTGGGAAACCTAAAATTTCGAAAAGAAAAAAGAATTAAACTCCATGAACTTCTAATATGCTACAATGAAATGAGTATACTATGGTATAGCCGATTACGTGATTTTGGTAGAATCTTGATTTCTATGAATTCAAATTGGATTTCAAGAAAGAAACTATCATTTTCTCTAATTGGTCAAATGATAACAGATAAGTGCTTACAAAAATGAACTATTTTCAACTATCGATTGAGGCATTACAACGAACACTTAATTATAGAGGATGTCCAAACTTTTTCTGATGAAAACATTTCCCATGTCCTGGTTTACAATACAGTTACATAGTATCTATATTTCATCTGGTTCTATATTCATATTTGACGATTAGCTTCAAACGCTTACAACACCAAAGATTTTTTAAACAGTTGTTCTGTCTTACATTGCTTCCCTCCAGTGGCACAGCGGTATGTCTGCGGAATTATACTGCTAGAAACCGGGTTTCGATACCCGTGGTGGACAGAGCACAGATAGCTCTTTATGTAGCTTTGTGCTTAATAACAAACAACAACAAGTTTACATTGCTACTTTTTCAAAGTTTGTCCCCCGGTGTGACAGCGGCAAGTGTTTAGATTTACAACGCTAGAATCAGGGGTTCGATTCCCCTCGGTGAACATTACAGATAGCCCAATGTGGCTTTACTATAAGCAAACACACACTTTTCAAAGTTTAACAGTTCTTAATTGGTTTTAATTTATTTTATATTTTACTGTTATCCCCCATTAATTTGTCACATTCCTGTTAATCTAAGACTATCAAAAAGTAAAAAATTCAAAAACAACACACGCATAATTGGTGTGATTTTTTTGTGATTCTTTTTTTTTTTCATTTTAAAACTTGAGTTCTCACTTGCTCAACTGTAATTAAGAAATTTGCACCCTTGGTGGCTCAGATTAAATCCAAAGACTTATTACGCTAAAAATCGGGTTTCGATACCTGCGGTGAGCAGAGTACAGCTATCCTATTGTTTAGCCTTTGCACTTAACAACAAACAGTTAAGAAGCTTAATTCTTGATGAAGAAAGTTTTCCGTAGAAATTAAGCTCCAAGATATGATTAGTTTAGAATATCGATAGTTCGTTCATTTCTATCGTATTTATCAAATATTTAAGCTACGTATGTGTAGATTCTATTGTAGTGAAAATAAGATTGACGTTCAGCCAACAGTTTTTTAAATTGAAATAATAAGTTATTCAGATTAAGTTTAGAACATGTAAAAGCCTACAGAATAAAAGTTTTTTTATCTTGTTTCAGAATCAACCAATAGATGTCACTCGTCAGAAGAAAGGAAAAAGCGGCCTCGAACGGCATTCACAGCGACTCAGATCAAAGCTCTCGAAGCTGAGTTCGAACGAAGCAAGTATCTGTCGGTTTCGAAAAGAATGCAACTTTCCAAAACACTGAAACTTACAGAAACTCAGGTAAGTTAATGCACACGTCCATCTTGATCTTTTGTTAAGTAAATAAAATACACGTTCCATCTTGAACTTTTGTTAAATAAAACACTCCTACCATCTTGAACTTTTGTTAAGTAAAACACACGTTCCATCTTGAACGTTTGTTAAGTAAAACACACGTTCCATCTTGAACTTTTGTAAAGTAAAACACACGTTCCATCTTGAACTTTTGTTAAGTAAAACACACGTTCCATCTTGAACTTTTGTAAAGTAAAACACACGTTCCATCTTGAACGTTTGTTAAGT
>NW_013666557.1:226956-235139 GCF_000517525.1 Limulus polyphemus | reverse complement strand
AGTAACACACATGTTCCATCTTGAACTTTTGTTAAGTAAGACACACCTTCCATCTTGAACTTTTGTAAAGTAACACACATGTTCCATCTTGAACTTTTGTTAAGTAAGACACACCTTCCATCTTGAACTTTTGTAAAGTAACACACATGTTCCATCTTGAACTTTTGTAAGTAAGACACACCTTCCATCTTGAACTTTTGTTAAGTAAGACACACCTTCCATCTTGAACGTTTGTAAAGTAACACACACCTTCCATCTTGAACTTTTGTAAAGTAACACACATGTTCCATCTTGAACTTTTGTTAAGTAAGACACACCTTCCATCTTGAACTTTTGTTTGTTTGGTTGTTATTAACCCAGGAACTCCGAGTAACAGAAGTATTTCTCTATCGCTAAGTTATCCAAGCGTACAAGCCATCAGCATCGATGTCCACTTCTAAAGCTTCCTGCCACGAGTATGGTCATCATACTACGTTGTTTGTTTGTTTAGACTTAAGCACAAAGCTACACAATGGGCTATCTGTGCTGTGCCCACCACGAGTATAAAAACTCGTTTTTTGGTGTTATACGCCTTCTGATTTGCCGCTGAGTCGTTGCGGGGCCGATCTTCAAGTACGAAAATAAATCGCATATGAAATTAACGTTCGAAGTGAATTTGGAGTAACGAAAAGTTAGAAAAAATTCAACGAATTATGGTTTTTACAAGTTTTAATAAAACGAACTTGAAGTAAACAACGTAGAGGTTTCTCAGGACAACCAGCAGTATTCGAACAATGACACATATAACAAATTAAAAACATTATACATTTCTAAACAGAAACTGAACTAGTAACAGACCAACGACTGTATCAAAGGTTGAGCTTAGATGGAAACTGATCTTATTGCTGAAACAGCAAAGGAATTGTTCAAGTTTGCTTTAAATTGACGGAAGGCTTGTATTTACATTATAGATATACTATAGAATAAAGTTATCAGAAAAACTTTGATATTTACCAAATAACGTTTCATATCTTTACTTATGATTCAATTTTGGTTATGGAAATAGCTCTTCCAATTTTGATACTACTATTACTAAGTTCGTTCGTTTTAGCACGAAGCTACGCAATACTCTACACATGCTCTGTCCATCACATGGAATCAAATCCCAGATTTTAGCGTCGCAAATCCTTAAATTTACCGCTGACTAACCGAGGGATTAACACTTGAGAAGTAGCCTTTTGATCATGAAAATTCCTCTAAACCCCAGTTCGGTGTCTGCGCCATTACTTAGCAATGACATTAAGAACACAAAAGTCCCCCGCTAAACCAACGCTAAAATCAGGAGTTCGATTTCTATCGGTGGACACAGCAAATAGCCCGATGTGGCTGTGCTCTACGAAAAACACACAAGACCACAAAACTCATTGAGATACATTGTCAATGAGAGTTTCTAGCTCATATGATTGACTAATAGTATTAAATGGATGTAATAATGAAATTACAGTAGGAGGGCTGGGAGGTGGCTAGATTATAAAGTCCTTTAGCTACTTTACTATGCATGTACTTAAGATCGTATATACTTTAAATAAATAAATATAAACTCAGATAAATCTCTATTTCGTAAAAAATTACATGTATGGGATTTTTTAATACTAAATTTTTAACAATTAATATTTAAAAAAATTAAATCCTAATTTTATAAACAACCTAAGAGGATGTGGGCTGAGTTTCCCAGCTCCATATTTAGGTACAACCATGTTTTATAGAACTTTCCACAAAAAAACAATTTAAAATGCATTTTGTTTCCATACAACGCAACACATGAAACATGGAAGTATGAGTCATCTAAATTACCACTTCGAAACAAGATTGTTACATCCCAATTTGCCCCCCCAGTGGCACAGCGGTATGTCTGGGAACTCACAACGCTAGAAACCGGGTTTCTATACGCGTGGTGGGCAAAAAGACACATAGCCCATTGTGTAACTTTGTGCTTAACTTCAACCAACCCACATTGCAATTTTCTCCTGTTTATATCCAGGGGGAAGGAAAACGTGGTTTATGGTTACATCAAAACCTGATTCAATCTTCACAAAACGAAAACGGCTCGACACATGAGAATTAAAATACGACGCAATTTCATGACCTAAAAAATGTATTCGATTATATTAATAGTATTGGTAGTACATTAAGAAACTAAAGCATCATGATAAGTTGGCAATATAAGGAACAAGATCTAAAAACTCGCTGTTTGATTTTACTCGTCAAAGGAAAGTTCTCGAAGTTAATTATTTGTATGAAGAATCTTCATATTAATGGAATTTCCAGTTTTACATAAACACACCTATGTGTTATTGAATATCATTCCTGAAACGAGAAAGTCATTTGCCATAAAGACTGGCCTAAAGAATACCCCCCCAGTGGCAAAGCGGTATGTCCGCGGACTTACAACGCTAGAAACCGGGTTTCGATACCCGTGGTGGGCAGAGCACAGATAGCCCATTGCGTAGCCTAATTAGAATAAAATAAAGAATAAGACTAAAATTATTATACTTTTGGCGATGCGTAATCTCGTTCTATGAGTTTTACTAAAACGTGTGTTTATGTGCACGTTTTTGGTGTTCTCGTTCTATGAGTTTTACTAAAACGTGTGTTTATGTGCACGTTCTTGGTTCTCTCGTTCTACGAGTTTTACTAAAACATGTGTGCTTCTGTGCACGTTCTTGGTGCTTTCGTTCAACTATACAGTGAAGCTATATATATATATATATTTCTACTTTATTGTAGAAACTTTCTGTAATCTTCATTCATAAGTTACCAGTCACGCCAGTTCGTAACGAAGGTACTTCTTAATCAGACAAGCTTGCAAAAATAATGCTTATATGTATATAAAATAATTATAAATAATAATACAGACATCCGGATAACGATTTCGCCAGTTATCAACAGCTGAAAATCAGGATAACATAAAGACAGTCAACGTTTATGCCACTTTGAACCGGAAGGTGCATGCATGCCTAGTCATTTTAATTAAAGTACTCATAATGTAATACTCTGTTAGCCAACAATGATTTGGTCGTTTTAACGATTTATTTGCTCCCCCCTCCCTTCCCCAGTGGCACAGCGTTATGTCTACGGACTTATAACGCTAGAATCCAGGTTTCGATACCCGTGGTAGGCAGAGCACGGATAACCAATTGTGCTGCTTTGTGCTTAACTTCAAACAAACAAACAAATTAACGATTTATTTAACAACTCGAAATCATCGACATTATCATGACTGTATGTTCTTTGTGAAACTTTATAGTATTAATTCTTTGTCAAATGCTCACTATAATTGCCAGCACTCTAGTCTATCAATTAAAAATTAGGGTTTGTTTTTGAATTTCGCGCAAAGTTACACGAGGGCTATCTGCGCTAGCCGTCCCTAATTTAGTCGTGAAAGACTAGAGGGAAGGAAGCTAGTCATCATCATTCACCGCCAACTCTTGGGCTACTCTTTTACCAATGAATAGTGGGATTGACCGTCAAATTATAACGTCCCCACGGCTGAAAAGACGAGCATGTTTGGTGTGGTGGAGATCCGAAACCGCGACCCTCAGTGTGAGAATCGAGTTCCCTAACCACCTGGCCATGCCAGGTCCTCAAAATTAGGAACGGCTATGCGCAGATAACACTTTATGAAACTAAGGCAATACGATTTCCTTATATAATGGCTATGAGCAAATAGTCCTTATCAAACTCTACGGTAATATCATTTTGTTCCTCGATAACTATTAGTGGTAAAGAAATCAACTTAAAAATTTATATTGTTTTTACTATTTTTACAGATGGCTTCAGAATTACTGCAACGTATAATATATATACGTTGTTTGTTTGTTTTCAGATTAAGATCTGGTTCCAGAATAGAAGGACGAAGTGGAAGCGGAAGTACACAAGTGACTTAGAGGTCATGGCTCAACAATACTGCCAATCACTGGGGCTTCACGCTGCTCGTCCAATGTTTATTGGAGACAGGCTTTGGCTCTTCGGCTATCCGCCCGGTGTCCCTAGCCCATCCGGCTGCTCTATGTACGGTCTCGGACAGCTTGTGCCTTATATGTCTTCGAACGTCGGTCCCCTCTCCACCGCACGCCCGTCTCCGGATCCTTCGGGAATGGGACTTGTTTCTTCACAGGATGAAAGCCTCGGGCTTACAGAACTAAGAAGACCGACGAGTTAGACGTTGCGTTTTATGCTTCTAGTAAACTTGGTTAAAACAAACTATGATATTCAAGTGTAAAAAATATCGGGGCAGGATGAAGGACACCAGAAATTGAATGTATGTGATTTGGGGCAAGGTGAAGGACACCAGAAACTGAATGTATGTGATTTGGGGCTAGGTGAAGGACACCTAGAACTGAGTGTTTGTGATTTGGGGCTAGGTGAAGAACACCAAGAACTGAGTGTATGTGATTTGGGGCTAGGTGAAGGACACCAGAAACTGAATTTATGTGATTTGGGGCAAGGTGAAGCACACCAAAAACTGAGTGGATTGTTCTTTCTTGAAGGTAGAAGTACGTTTGATTGCGTGTATTAAGAGTTAACAACTTATAAACAACAACAACAACAAAATCAATAAAAAGTACGAAAAGTTCACTCTTTGTGTAGAAACCTTAACAGAAACCTGTAGGTATAGCTGAGTTCAATTACTCCAAGAGCTTTAGCAAAATTGTTTTAATATAAACCAGCAACAGTTCTTTCCTCCTTAACACTGTCCGTTATATAGTGCATGCAGAAAAACTATAGATGATTGTACCTTCTTCCTCTCTACCCGAACCACCTTCTTACTGATCTCAAACCTAATAGGTGATTAGACCTTATTCCTCTCCACCCGGACCACCTCCTCAATGATCTCAAACCTTATAGATGATTAGACCTTATTCCTCTCCACCCGGACCACCCCCTTAATGATCTCAAACCTTATAGGTGATTAGATTTTATTCCTCTCCACCCGGACCACCCCCTTAATGATCTAAAACCTTATAGGTGATTAGACCTTATTCATCTCTACCCGGACCAACCCCCCTTAATGATCTCAAACCATATAGGTGATTAGACGTTCTTCCTCTCCTGTCGGATCACCCTCTTACTGATCTCAAACCTTATTCAAATGACAAGTTCATATATTGATAAATTATCAACTGTCCGTTGCTGTCATGTCACATCCACGAATTTTACATACTAATATCTTCAGCCCACGTTTTTCCAGCGATCACGAGCAGGTTATTCTTGATTTGACTACAGCAAGATATCCGTTACAAACATGGTCGTCAGTCAACTTTACGACTACTGTCTTCTAGCCTATAACAAAATTAAGAGTATTAATTACCACTATCGCGACATTGTTTACAGGTAGTTAATTACCACTATAAGTCAGTTCTGTTAATATCATAAGTCTAATACATTGATTATTGACTAGCCATTTTACTGAATCATTACAATCACAGACAGTGATAAAATGGCAGATTTTAAGCTTACGAGAAAAATGTAAATATATCATCGATAGTTGTAAGCATTTCTTTTTTTTTATTTCATATTTATCTTTGTGGATTTACTAGAGAAATGGATCATCCTATTTTTAAAATTACAAAAAGAACGATGTTGTTTCCCGCGAAAATATACTCCAAAATCCACCGTGGAATTATAACCCTTAAATTATATAGCATTATAAGCCCTGCAGTTTGCCACTTGGCCATCAGGAAACGATAGAGCAAGATATACTTATTTTACTGCGTGACAGTTTCCACATGTAGTTGTCCAATTGAGTTTTAACCTTCGAAGATTAATCGTGTAATTCTTTTTGTAAGTATATCTTAACATGTTTTTTTCGTTTATTTTATCATCATTTAACAGACTTACTCGCTCTAGTCAAATTACAATAATGTCATCCGTAAATGAAATGCCACATGATTTTAGTTTTATACTGCTATCATCATAGCGTCAGGTTACTATTAGTTTGATGAGAACGATACAATTTTCTGCTGTCTTTCAGCAAACCTGTCATCTTTTAATATTTACCTATCTACTATTGCCACAACGAAAACAATTCCCTGCTTGTAATTAGCCTATGTATGTCACACTTTATAAACATTTGGTATTTCGCAGTGAGTCTGTGACTGTAGGAGCTTCTTTTTTTTTTAGCGCAAAGCTACACAATGGGCCATTTGCGCCTCTTCCACCATGGAGAATCAAACCCGTAATTTTATCTTTATAGATCAGGAAACTTACCGCTGACCCATCGACAAACAAAGCTACACAATAGGCTATTAGTGTTGTGCCCACCGCGGATATCGAAACCTGATTTTTAGCGTTATAAGCCTTCAAACTTACCGCTGACTATTATATATATATATATAAGTACAATTTTCAAATTTGTTGGTGTTTGTTTCCAGTTTAGTTTAATCATTTTCTGAGTATTTTTTTTTTTCAAAATGTGACAAACTAGTTTTTAACAAAGATAATAATGCCACTATGTGACTGTAACTAAAAATTAAGTCTCTATAGTTTCTTTTAGGTACATAAAATCAGCTCAACTTAGTACCAACCATAGTATATTTTCTTCAAGCTTTTGTTATCTTATCTTTCTGTTAATAAAGAATTCGTTATTCTAACAGAAATTACTGTTTATACTTATGTTGTCCAATCAGTGGAAATAACCTACGATAAACATTTAATCAACTTTTAAGGGACCAAGGGCAGAGAACCTCCTCTGGCATGCAGGGAAGATGAATGGTTTCCATTACATACAGGAGTTACAATTATGATCAATGGTTTTCAACACCCCACCCTAAAAATTGTTCCACGGTGAACGTAACGAATACTTCTTCTTCTACAGAATACTTATAAAATTAGAGAGTTTTCTTATTTCTAATAATTTGAGATAATATTTTTTTATTACATGGCAAATTTTCTAGAAATGAAAAAACAACTTTTGCCATAGTGTTTCTCTCAGTAATTCTGATAAAACTCAAATTCTTCAAAACTTAGTAATGAAAAACTGATAAGAAATTACTTGTAGTACCGATACAATTATAAGTTATAACAAAATGATTTTTTTATCTGTATATATATATATGTTTGATAACAATTCATTCAGATTGGGAAACGTCTTATTACTGACCAGTAGGATGTGAAACGTCTTAGTATTGAAGAGCAGGGTATGAAACGTCTTAGTATTGACTAGCAGGGTAGTAAACGTCTTACTACTGACCATTAGGGAAGTAAACGTCTTAGTACTGTCCAACAGGGTATGAAACGTCTTAGTATTAAACAGCTGGGTAGAAAATCTTATCACTGACCAGCAGGGTAGTAAACATCTTAGTATTGACTAGCAGGGTAGTAAACGTCTTACTACTGACCATTAGGGAAGTAAACGTCTTAGTACTGTCCAACAGGGTATGAAACGTCTTAGTATTAAACAGCTGGGTAGAAAATCTTATCACTGACCAGCAAGGTAGTAAACGTCTTAGTATTGAACAGCAGGGTAGGAAACGTCTTAGTACTGACCAGCAGGGTATGAAACGTCTTACTACTGACCAGTAGGTTGGTAAACATCTTAGCACTGACCAGCAGGGTAGGAAACGTCTTAGTATTGTACAGCAGGGTAGGGAATCTTAATATGGACTAGCAGGGTGGGAAACATCTTATTACTGAACATTAGGGTAGTAAACGTTTTAGTACTGTCCAACAGGGTAGGAAACGTCTTATCACTGACCAGCAGGGTAGGAACTCTTGTTACTATTGCCGCCTATTCTCGTTCTGTGTTCATCAGTGTTTGACCAAATCTATTAGGGAAAATAAATCAATATTAATTTTATCAAAGTTAGCACCACTTATGCAGGAAAAGTTCAACATATAAATTTCAGATTTAAACGTTTCATTTTATAGGATTGTTTTAAATTTCCTTGAAATGATTACGAACATGCAATAAAACGTATTTTGTCTTACATATTTATAGGAGAAACTCTATAGAAACTAATGAGGAATTTATAGCATTATAATTGTTATGGAATATTAGGAGAACATAAAAAAATGTTCACGAAACGTCGACAAAAATGACTATCAACTCATTGTGATGTAAATTTAATTATTACGACATAAGAACTTTCAAACATTCGACAACCCCAAGTATCAATTTTTCATTTTATTTTAAACAAGGTATG
>NW_013666557.1:216155-226157 GCF_000517525.1 Limulus polyphemus | reverse complement strand
GGTAAGTCTTTACGTCGCAGCACTAACGTTTGTCTTAACGTACACATCGTGGTAAGTCTTTAAGTCGCAGCACTATCGTTTGTCTTAACACACACATCGTGGTAATTCTTTACGTCGCAGCACTAACGTTTGTCTTAACATACACATCGTGGTAAGTCTTTACGTCGCAGCACTAACGTTTGTCTTAACACGCACATCGTGGTAAGTCTTTAAGTCGCAGCACTAACATTTGTTTTAAGATACACATCGTGGTAGGTCTTTACGTCGCAGCACTAACGTTTGTCTTAACATACACATCGTGGTAAGTCTTTACGTCGCAGCACTATCGTTTGTCTTAACATTTACATCGTGGTAAGGTCTTTAGTCGCAGCACTAATCGTTTGTCTTAACATACACATCGTGGTAAGTCTTTACGTCGCAGCACTAACGTTTGTCTTAACATACACATCGTGGTAAAGTCTTTAGTCGCAGCACTAATCGTTTGTCTTAACACCTTTTACAGGTTAATGTGTTTTATCAAAATAGTGGTTTTCCAGTGAAGAAAAAAATCTGTTGCCCAATAAATTTGTTTTTAATTTCATCCCAGCTTAATCATTAATGTCCGAAGAACAATAATTCTACAATAAAATTTAATTATTACTTTTATATAATAGTGAACTTTAATAAAAGTTTAAGATAATCACAGAATTAACAAAGGGCCATTATACTGCTTGTGAAACATATTTTTCTAAACTATTTATGTACCAAATTGCTAGGGTCTGGCATGACCTATTGGTCAAAGTCTAAGACTCGTAATCTGCGAGTCACGGGATCGAAACCCGTCACCCTTTCAGTAGGGGGGAGTTATAATGTGAAGAGTAAATAGTAGAGTAGTAGTTTCGCGCGAAATTAACAAAAAAACAAACCAGATTGGTTGTGGATGTCATTAATAACACATGAGTCAGGCCAAAAATATAAACAAAAATACCATCAAAATTTCAATCAGTCCCGTTTATTATTGTTTTACATAGAAAATGACTATTTCAACCAATTTCTTTAATCAATTTTAGGGTTAATTTAAAGCCAAGGTGAACATGGTAAGACTTAGTATCCATTCTATTCCATATTACATATCTGAGATTTAGACGCAGTTATTTAGTTAATACGCTCATTCAACTTATCTTTTCTATTAAGAAGTTTTTGCGTTTTGTCCTGGATGACATCTAAGAAGCAATTTGCAAAATCAAAAAATGACATCTTTATCTATTGTCAAGCCAAGCCTAACCAATACACGTACTTGAAAGTGGCTACTTACAGTTACCTGAAAGCTCATTGTTTGGCATATTGTCAAGCTAAGCCTAACCAATACTTGTACTTGAATGTGGCTACTTACAGTTACCTGAGAGCTCATTGTTTGGCCTATTGTCAAACTAAGCCTAACCAATACTTGTATTTGAAAGTGGTTACTTACAGTTACCTGAAAACCCACTGTTTTCCTATTAGATTAAAAGTCGTCTTTAAAAACTGACGAGAAGCTCTAAAATATTTTATATAATTGACAAACGAAAAAGCTTCTGCGGCCGCTATAAACTTATGATTTCAAGTTTCTCAGGCTTAAATTTTTTTCGCTCAAAACTAAACGATGTTTATTCTCGCATAGATTTCTATAATTTCCAACTGACAGGGTAGAGAAAACGTAGCTACTATTCTTATCTGATTGAATAGTGGGATTTGACAGTCTAGCTTATAATGCACGGACGGTACCAAAATGTGGAGTGCGTTTTTTCAGTAACGGGTTGCGAATCATGAATCCTTGTATTTAAAACCCAGGCATACCAACCAAGAGGTCATGCCTAACCCGTAGGTTTGAAGAATGCATGTGGCAAAAGATAGAAAAAAAAAGCCTACCGTACAAGACTTGTTGAGTATTGAAATCATATATAACGATTATAAATACTGAGCTATATAGATAAGCTTCTAGTGGCTTAGCGGCATATGTGCGGATTTAAAACGCTAAAAATCGGGTTTCGATACACGTGATGAGCACAGCATAAATAGCCATTGTGTAGTTTGTGCTTAATTATAAAGATAACTAGATAAAAAATAAAAGAAAAATAGTTATAACCAATCTTCATTTTCTTAATCTTGTTCTATTTTTAATTAGTGATGTTGTCCTGTCTGATAATGTAAGTGTTTATTTTTATATTTTCTATTCCTCTTTCAACAGCCCCCCAGTGGCAAGCGGTATGTCTGTGGACTTCCAACGCTAGAATCCGGGTTTCGATACCCGTGGTGGGCAGAGCACAGATAGCCCTTTGTGTAGCTTTGTGCTTAATTACAAACATACAAACAAAACCTCTTTTAACAAACTTTATTACTACTCAACTAATCTCAACCTAGAGAAAACCTTCTAAAAAAAATCAATGTAGAAAGGCTATAAGAGATGTGTCATGAATGGTAGTATATAAGAATGTACTTAAGCCATGAACCAAACTGATATAATCTTATCAAAGATCAGTCTGGTGTTGTAAAATTACTACCTTATAACTAGAAACGTTGTTAAGGTAAATTTATGGACTTAATTGTTTGGTGCTTAAACACGTTTAATAACATGCGGTACGCACTAAGAAAATTAGATTATATCTATAAACTTAGCAGTTTTATCATGTTTGTTTACGTTCAGTTCTTATCAAATCTTCTTCATGTCTAATATTCATTCTCTGACTGTTTTCTACCCTTCAATGCCTCTGTAACTTCTCATGCCTAATCTCTGATAATTCTTCCCTAATTTTGTACATATAAATCTTCGCTATTTTTATGTTAGGCTCTTTTCGAATTCCTTAGTTTTTCTCAAACTTCGACCACTTTCAATCTCCATTTATTTTATCTATTTTTGTTACTGGTTAATTGAAAATCTACAACACGAACTAAAAATAAAATATAGTATGAACACCAGGTACCACCCTAGCAAATCTTGCGCTTTTACTTTGTACGATAGATGGCAGCACAAAATCCTTTTTTGTGATCATAAGTACACATTTTAAGATGTATAAATTTTATCTGTCATAGAACTCTCTTGTCATGTTTGAAGATCTAACTAAATAAAGCTAGCAAAAGTAAAGAAATTTTGTGAAATAGTGTTTTATTTAAAATTTAACAGTGAAATTGTTCTCATCAAACTAGTATTTTGAACTTTGTTTTAATCAATGTTAATAAAATGAAAAAATGTTTTTATCTGAGTATTGTAATCGAAACCACGAAACGTGAGTTTTAGATAATTGTAAACTATTTCGAGCAGGAAAATCTTGAAGTTGATAATTATAAGATTAGTTATATTATATATTATATTAGTTATATTAGTTCTATAATAAAAACTAAATAACGCTTGGATTTTCAAAGGGCGGATTTAATCGAAGAAAAATTATCTATCGTACATTCAATTGTGCGTCATGGTACTCTCGACAATAGCACAAAATATATTCATAGATGTTCGTAAATCACGATATTTGATAATTAATTATTGTTTAGGAGATACAGTAAAGATTAATATGTTTCACTTTGGCCTTATAAACTTATCACGCTGTAAACTGCAAAGATGAAATTAAAATACTTCTAGTTTCGTAAAACACATTGAAGATAAAATTAAAATACCTCTAGTTTCGTAAAACACATTGAGGATAAAATTGAAATACCTCTAGTTTCGTAAAACACGTTGAAGATAAAATTAGAATACCTCTAGTTTCGTAAAACACATTGGTGCAGACCGATTTCAATATCTGCACTAGATCCTACAGCTCTTTCAAAAGTTTATTTATTTTCAGTAATAATAATATTATAATCATCACAGTTATAAAGGAACTTTTTGGTTATGTTTACCAGGTAAATATATATGAAGAGTACTCTTTAAAATGGCTTTATTCTATTGTTATTATTTACACACTCTCACAGGTTAATGTGTTTTACGAAACTAGAGGTATTTTAATTTTATCTTCAATGTGTTACAAAACTAGAGGTAATTTAATTCTATCTTTAATGTTTTTTACAAACTAGAGGTATTTTAATTTTATCTTCAATGTGTTTTACGAAACTAGAGGTATTTTAATTTTATCTTACAGGGTTCTATTCCTCCTGGTAAATAGAGAATAGCTTGCCAATTGTGTAGCTTCGTGGTATAAAAAACACACCAGAAACAATATAATATTTCAAGCAACGCCATCTAGCGAAGTAATGTAAAAACTAAATATGAAGTTTCAGTTCGTATAAACAAACAGATAAAAATTAAAAGAAATAAATAGGAAAACTAGACTCTAGTGGCTTAATTACCTAATTCTAAATATTTTCAGTTTGCTTTTTAGTTATGTGATAAATTAGCTGGTTTGTCTTATTTTTTCTTTTTCTTTTCTGGTTATTGACAGGTCATTTTGCGTTACATTAAGAGTAATTCATGTTGAAGAAAAATATGATGCCACAGTAATATCGTTCTTAATAGACGCCATTAAAGATATATTCACTTATCGGATCACTGATTTGGATTTAGTTTAGTAGTTTCTCTACGAGGGGTTATTTGTTTGTTGTTGTTTTGTTTTTAATTAAGCCCAAAGCTACATAATGGGCTATTAATGCTCTGCCCACCACGGGTAGCGAAACCTGTTTTCTAAAGTTGTAAGTCCGCAGACATACCGCTATGCCACTGTGGGGCTACTAGGAGTTATTAAAGGAGATATACAATTGTCGGTTCACTAACGAATAACACACACATACATATATATATATGTATATATATAAAGGATCCAGCATATCGTAAGTATATTAGTCTAAATTTTGTTTTATCATTTCATTAACTTGGGTACCCTCTTGGGAAATTAAATTCTATCTGTAGTCGATCACGAAAGACTTAACCCGGTCAAATCGTTTGTAGGGTCAAAGATCAATAATGAGTTTAAGTGAGGGAAGTATATGTTCTAAAAGTAAAATATATGTATTTTAAATTGAAATATTAGTTCGGAGAACCCCCATTTTCCTAACAACTATTAGAATTCATTGAGATGTTAAGTCAACTTTGAGCTCTAAGTTAATTGAAATATTATTGTCTTAGGAACGATACATTTACTGAACTTTTCTTTTTCTGAGAAGTCTGTAAGTTCGGGTGAGATTATATCATCTAACAATCGTAACTTATATACCAGATAATTATGGTGTGTAGACTTCGTTCATATCGACTAAAATGTTTGGCTTCTGTACAGCAAGATGGACAGTACCGGTTATTATTTCAGTCTGTTGCATAATTAAGAAATTAATGGCAAAGTTTAACATAATGTTTTTGTTATAAAAAATATATATATATATTAACGGTTGTTTCTTTTAGCTCCACTGTTTCACTTTGGTCGACATGTAAAAAGTTTTTGGTGTTACTCTACCAAAACAGGTCGGCAATGATGACATTGTGGTTTTAAAATGTAATCTGAATAATAGGATTTTCAGTTATTTTACAGTAAATAATTACTTAATTTTCACAGTCTTACTGTCATATGAAAAGTGTCATAGAATGTGTTTCGACACCTTTCTACTTCGAAACGAAACTACCATCAATGTATTTTACTTTCTCTTCCTCTGCGTTAAAAAATCTGGGCTTACAAAATAATTTACCTTTTTTTTAAAAGAAGAATTAAACCAAAAAACTTACTTCGATTATGTCTTAAATCTTTCTAATATTGTTATTTTTCTCACATAAAATTTTAAAAATTCTATCCCACGCGTAAGTAATTTTTTCTTAATTAATTGTGCATAAATTCTCATACTGTCACAAAAAAAATCTGTTACATAGTTCTTTTTTGTGGTGATTTTTGACTTAGAGTCTAAATTATTCATCCTTAGGGTAGTAAAATGTTAATTTGACAATTTAATTTTTATATAACTGATAAAATTATTATTTATATTAGTTTGTTACATAAGATATTAGAACGTTTTTATTTGTTACTTGCTTACTTCGATGTCCCCCCCCCCCAATCACATTTCTATAGATTGTTAGTTTGTAATAACTTAATTACTTTGATATCAAGAACCATGGTAGTAGCTCATTTTTAGATTGATAATAGTTCAACCAATTTAGGAAGTTAGAAAAGTACAGCATCAAAAGCCATGGAAAAAAAAATCACTACTGTGGATTCTTATTTACACCGACAGGAGTTATTGGAATTTTCATTTTTTTGATAACTTCTGATTAAAGAGTATTTTGTGAACCATTAATGTTGGCCTCTCATCAAAAACGTTTACGGACTTCTCAACGCTAAAATACGGGACTCGATTCCCCGCGGTGTACATGGAAGATATCCCAATGTGGCTTTGGTCTAAAACAAACAACAAAACAAGCCCATCAATAACACATCTTGGAAGTTTCGTACTCCTAGATTCTAATATGTAAAACTAACAATTTAGTATTTTTTCATAATCGCACCGCACACCTGTTCATAATTTAGTATTTTTTCCATAACCGCACCGCACACCTTTTAATAATTTATTATTTTTTCCATAATCGCACCGCACACCTATTAATAAATAATTTTTTCCATAATCGCACCGCACACCTGTTCATAATTTATTATTTTTTCCATAATCGCACCGCACACCTATCAATAATTTAGTATTTTTTCCATAACCGCACCGCACACCTATCAATAATTTAGTATTTTTCCATAACCGCACCGCACACCTATTAATAATTTATTATTTTTTCCATTATCACACCTCACACCTATTAATAATTTATTATTTTTTCCACAATTGCGCCGGACACCTATTAACAATTTATTATTTTTTTCCATTATCGCACCGCACATCTATTAATAATTTATTATTGTCTCCATAATTGCACCGTACACCTATTAATGATTTAGTATTTATTCCATAATCGCACCGCACACCTATTAACAATTTATTATTTTTTCCATAATCGCGCCGCACACCTATTAACAATTTATATTTTTTTCCATAATCGCACCGCACACCTTCTTTTGAAACCCAACTATAGTCCATACCAGACATTCTACATTCAAACTGATGTTTGTATTAGCTATCTAGTGGTTGGAAGCAGAGAACTGTCTGGGGTTTACCATTTCTAGGGTCAAGGTCATTTTTTTATTTAATAAATAAACACTTCAACAACCCACACGATACACGTCAGATAAAAACCAAAACATGTACATATAATAGTCTATGAAAGCAAATAAGGAACTATCAGGTTTTGATCAAGTTTACACTCAAGTACGAAACACTAATATCTGATATTACCAAAAATTCCTAATGCATAATAAATTTAGAAAAATAAGCAAAGGATATCACAAAGAAATGCCAAACCAGATTTCGAATTATCCAACCGGGCCTCGTGTTCTTTTAAAAGTAATTCGTGATAACTTAGCAATCCAAAAACCTAACTTGACATTTCACTATGATATCACAGCTTTCATATATTTTTGTTGTTACTTATTCTCTAACGAGGATACCTTCTTTTACGTGTTATGTTTTTATAATGGTAAATATTCCGGTTTATTTCAACTAAATGCCTTACATTCTGATGTAAAATATGCTTACTTAAAACTTTGTACAAAGTAGTTATAAATAACAAAGAGAGTTTCATAAGAAAGATATACCCGAATTTCCATATGACATTACAGTGTGTCTGGTTTTAGTATGGAAGAAAATAGTTACGTTTTCATTACAACCATTCATTGTTTACCGTACGTCTCAACCAAGTCGTGTTGTGTATCAATCTAAAGCATCATTATAATTTTTAGAATCATTCAATCTTAGACCTGGTGATTAAGACGCTCAAATCGCAGGTTTGAATCCTCGTAACCGAACATGCTCGCCCTTTCAGCCGTTGGGACGTTATAACGTGACCGTAAATCCCAATATTCGTTGGTAAAAGAGTAGCCTAGAGTTAGCAGTTGGTGGTGTTGACTAGCTGCCTTCCTTCTAGTATATCACTGCTAAATTAGGGACGGCTAGCGCCGATAGCCCTCGTGTAGCTTTGCGAGAAAATCAAAACAAACAAACAAACCATTCAAACTTTAAAAAAAAAAAACAATGAACATTTCACGATACCAATTTGGCAGTCACCTGTCAAAATTGTTGATAGATACAAAAATATTGTGAACGTAGAAACTCAGTGGAAGAAGAAAAAATAACAACCATTCCTGGTAATTAGTTTGAGATCTATTAGTAACGAGCCTCAAGAGAAGTTTACTCTTCCCGAGAAAGACAAGACCCCGAAACGAAGATTCATTACCCCGTTGATTGGGTGTCAACAACACGTCTTTATTTACATTTTATTGGTTTCTGTGCAGTTAATCACTTGCCAATCACACGAGACGGGGTCCATCAGTTACAGTTTTTCTGAGACAGTGACAGATTTCGAAACGAAATTATCACTTCCTGTTAATAAATATTTTGAAAACTGGATGTATTTCTAGAAATGTTTTAAGGACAAGATCTGGTTATATTGGGAATACCACACAGTAAGCAGGGTTGCCAACTCTCAAAGTAGCAGTTCTGGGATATATGACGACAAGGATATCATTGTTTGTCTGTGGCCAACGCGGATAAATTTCCTCATGGTTATTTATTGATTGCATTAAAATATTTAAAAACATAATCTGTGCACAGTAATCAAAATGGGAATTAAATGATAATTTAACTGCGTTATTATAAAATATTATTTAAAATAATTGCTATTTAATGTTTATTAATTACCTTTTAAAGTATTCTAACAATGTCGGGATGAAACATAAATTAAATTGCAATGAGGAGTTCTGAGTGATTTTTGTCGTTAGAAGTATATTTTTGTTGCTGTTTGTAGCAATATTGAATTTTAAATAACAATCTCGCTTCCTTCTGCGCATATCCAACTTTACCTTTCCAGACAATAATTTATTACACGTGTCTGGCAGACAAAACAATTAGGTTGATTGTTGATCACTAGATGACAGATTCTTGATTTCATTTTAGATCAAATCCATATTGGACTGTCTGCTATGTGTCACCACGGGGAATGGAACCCCGGATTTTAGTGTTGTAAGTTCGTAGAAATACCGCTGTCCCACTGGGGGACAGTAAGTTTTTGCAAAATGTAACTACGCAAAAGCTGTGGTCAGAAGAAAAGATAGAAACATATATTTTTATTGAAATATCTCTAACTCCTAAAAGTCCGAATATCTGAGTATATTTGGCTTTCTTTTTTGGGAGAGAGAAAATGGTTGTTCAAATCTAAGGTTTTCCTGAACATTCGTGAGGGTTTCTAATACCTAGTTGTAACTCGAGGGATAATTACATAATCTACACTTATCAATCGTTTATTATTAAATTTCATCTTTATATTTACTGCTGAGTATCGGCATGATCTTCGTATGTCAAGGAAAAAAATAAATAAATACAATTTCTAATTCAGTTAATGAAGAGTAATTTCATTGCATACCATAACGTAACTGCTGTTTACTTCAATGACACTTTTTATTGTTCTTGTTTTTTTTTAATCAAATTACAAAAGCATCAGTGGTACGTTACGGATATTATATCGTGGTCTGTGGTGGGTCAGTAGTACGTTTACGGAATTACAATACTAGAATATTATTAAACTAAACCAAAATCAGTAACCTGATAATAGATTATATCCTTTAATAACCCATAGTAGATTAAACTAAATCCAAATCAGTGATCCGATAAGTGAATATATCTTTAATGGCTTCTATTAAGATTATTAAACTAAACCAAAATCAGTAACCTGATAATAGATTATATCCTTTAATAACCCATAGTAGATTAAACTAAATCCAAATCAGCGATCCGATAAGTGAATATATCTTTAATGGCTTCTATTAAGATTATTAAACTAAACCAAAATCAGTAACCTGATAATAGATTATATCCTTTAATAACCCATAGTAGATTAAACTAAATCCAAATCAGCGATCCGATAAGTGAATATATCTTTAATGGCTTCTATTAAGATTATTATAACTAAACCAAAAC
>NW_013666557.1:203169-215562 GCF_000517525.1 Limulus polyphemus | reverse complement strand
TACCACGATGTGTATGTTAAGACAAACGTTAGTGCTGCGACGTAAAGACTTACCACGATGTGTATGTTAAGACAAACGTTAGTGCTGCGACGTAAAGACTTGCCACGATGTGTATGTTAAGACAAACGATAGTGCTGCGACGTAAAGACACACCACGATGTGTATGTTAAGACAAACGTTAGTGCTGCGACGTAAAGACTTACCACGATGTGTATGTTAAGACAAACGTTAGTGCTGCGACTATACCTTTCCTTTAAAAACTCAAACCGATGAAGCAATGAAACCAGTAGCTCTCATAATAGCAATAACAACTATAGTAGACTGCAGACAGAGGCACTTAACCGAAGGGGTGGGGCAATAATGACACGTGTTAAGCCCTCTTTTAATATTTTTTGGAAAAATCTTTTCCTGCCTCGCTCCGCTATCCAGTTTTTCCTTACCATTACCAACCCCTATCCTGAACCCCATATTCTTTTATATAACTGTGGATGTTTTTTCTACATTCCTCTTCATTAACGAGTTCTATTATTGAACGAAACGCCCCTGGGCAATGACATGTGATCGACAAAAAAATATATTTAAAATTCTATTTAAACATGTCTCTAATTTGAAACCTATAATGGTTTTCATTAAGGGGGATGTAGAAAAAAAAACATCTACAGTGTGGTGTTTGATTTTTTCACTTGCATTATGTGTTTAGGTTTTTGTTTAAGAGAAAAATCTGAATTAAGTTCTAGGACTGGACTTCCAACTTCATAAACTAAAGAGTAACTCATTAAATACTTAATAATGCCTGTCTAAGTAATTACATTTAGACAGTAATGAATATTTATTATTACAATAAATTACGGGTTTTTCAGTAAACTTCATGAAAAAAAGGTAAAAATATAGCGTTTTCATCTGATCACCGTCTATTCTTTTTAACTTGGATGTTGAATAACGCAAGTGATTTATAGTTGTTAATCATAGCAAAGAAACCTTTTTTTTTTCAATTGGAAACTGTCACATTAAATGCGATCGGTCTTTTGTGGATTAAACAAACCCATGACTTTGGGTTAAAAGTTACTAACATCGATTTGTATATATATATACCAGAGTCATTATATTATCATCTTCCCACAAAAAATTAAACCACGAAAGATGTTACCATAACGTTGAGTTAAAAGTTACTAACATCGGTTTGTATATATATATATATGCCACAGTCATTATATTATCATCTTCCCACAAAAAATTAAACCACGAAAGATGTTACCATAGCTTTGAGTTAAAAGTTACTAACATCGGTTTGTATATATATATATATACCAGAGTCATTATATTATCATCTTCCCACAAAAAATTAAACCGCGAAAGATGTTAAAAACACAAGAAGATACTACGGTATATAATTATCATCTTGTAGGAGATGTATTAAGCATCCTAACCATAATCTTGATATCAGTCTGTTAAAATTAGTAATTAGATTACTATCGACCAATTGTAGTTCATCTTTAATTTGATATCATTCCATCGTAAATATTCATAAACTTCATTCTGAAGACAACCATTAGATTCATATAATGTCTTAATGATAACTTTCAGTTTAATATCATTTGGCGAAGATAACCATCAGCTTGATATTATTTATCAAAGATAATCTACATCTGTAGAGATCAATTAAGTATATTCAACTTTTATTTGAAGGAGGGATACAAAGACCAGCTTACCGGTAGTTGTTATAGAAGCTAAAAAGCTAAATTTATTTTTAAATCAGCTTTACAAAAAAGGTCATTAACATAGAAATAATCTTTTTTTCTTTAAATAATTAATTAAGCAAATAATTAAATAATTTTTACTTCAAGTCACATTTCGTATGACCGTCTTTTAATTAAACAACATTTGTAGTTTTTGTACTAAACGTTGGCATAGCAATATTACCATAATTACAACATTATTTCAAATATTTTTAAGTAACCATTAATTCATATTTGGAAAGTGATTGAATCCACGAGCCAGATGTAAAAAGAATTGTAATATTATAAGCTCATTAAATCCGTGGATTTCAGTGATTTAAGCTGATAATTAGTATAATAAATCCAAAACAGTTAAAAACCACCCTAAATTCAGATACATAATACTTTCTGCAATACACGCTTTTAATGATTATGCTACCAACTTACTACTCGTGACCACAGATTTCTAGTCTGTAAAAGTACGAACCACATGACATAGATCATATGTTTAATGGAACTGTCTAAATATAGGATTGAGTTCAGCTAAGAGTTGAAGTATGAACCACATGACATAGATCTTATGTTTAATGGAATTGTCTAAATATAGGATTGAGTTCAGCTAAGAGTTGAAGTACGAACCACACGACATAGATCTTATTTTTAATGGAACTGTCTAAATATAGGATTGAGTTCAGCTAGAAGTTGAAATATGAACCACATGACATGGATCTTACGTTTATCTAAACACATCTAAAAATGGAAGTGTAAACAATGTGACGTAGATCTTACATTAATTGAAATGTTTAATCATTTTCGTCTGGGGACCAGACGTTTATCATCCAGACTACTCAGCTTAAATTAGATTATTAAGCACTTCAGAAGTGATCTTATGTTAAAAATCCTTTCCAAAAAGTCCTTATCTATCTTTTAATTACAGAAACCATATGAAAGCTACGAAGTTCTAATATTAATGGAGTGGTAAGTTATATAAGAGATATTCTGTTGTAATAAATCTAATATATGTCACATATTTTACAGGTTCTAGTTTACGGTAGGAAGACATTTCACGCCTCGGGCATGTTTCGCGAATTTTTTTGTTTTATCACACCAATGTTTTCATAACCAACTTGTAACAGAACTGCACGTTTCACTTTATAGTAATAAAAATACGTCAGAATTTGTGAATCGAATGCTTATATCAATTATGATTTATTGAAACTAACCAATTATACAGTGCCCCCCTCCCTCATTGTATAGCTTTTGGCCTAACAACAAACAAATAAATAAAAAAAAACCGTTCAGAATTAAAGTAACATAGTGAACGACAGGTGGCAGCACTGAAGCAATTGATGTTATCTTTAATCTATTTTATTTTATCAAGGTTCTCAAAAAATCATTAAGCAAAACTTAAGGTTTTCCAAATTTATAAAACTTGTAGATCCAAAATAACAATCAAGAATACTCCACCCAGTACACAAGTTATTGAAGCTAGTTTTTAATTATGTACATTTAATTTTCTTTCATTGATGAGGGTAATTTTCCCTAGAAAATGTATTTGCATAGAACACTTGGGTACACTGTCCAGTTCAGCTTTGCTTTTCCCTGTGGTGAGGCGTATTTTCTTACTGCGATTAAAAGTTGCATTCTCTTTGAAGATGACACATTGATTGTAATCAATATCAAACTTAGTTACAAGTTATTTCGATCATTTGCATCATTGATTAGTATCAGTTACTACGGATTCTCTTTAACAGTCATGTTAAATTTCCAACATTTTTCCTAAACTAGCTGATGCCTGTTTGTACATATTATTATCAGCAGTTAATATCAGTTTCCACAGGCTGTCTTCAATATATATATATAGTGTAATTTTCTTCAATGTCTGTTAATTTGTTGATTTATATATAGGTTCTTTTCAGCAGTTAGGGTCAGTTCAGTTTCTCTTCCGCAGTTACGGTTAGTTTCTTCATTCAAGTTTCGACAGCTTATATCCCGAAGTTAGTGTCAGTTCCTGCGGCTTCTCTTCAGCAGTTAGCGTCAGTTCAGTTTCTCTTCCGCAGTTACGGTTAGTTTCTTCAGTCACTTTAAGTTTCGACAGCTTATATTCCGAAGTTAGTATCAGTTCAGTTTCTCTTCCGCAGTTACGGTTAGTTTCTTCAGTCACTTTAAGTTTCGACAGCTTATATTCCGAAGTTAGCGTCAGTTCAGTTTCTCTTCCGCAGTTACGGTTAGTTTCTTCAGTCACTTTAAGTTTCGACAGCTTATATTCCGAAGTTAGTGTCAGTTCAGTTTCTCTTCCGCAGTTATGGTTAGTTTCTTCAGTCACTTTAAGTTTCGACAGCTTATATTCCGAAGTTAGTGTCAGTTCCTGCGGCTTCTCTTCAGCAGTTAGCGTCAGTTCAGTTTCTCTTCCGCAGTTACGGTTAGTTTCTTTAGTCACTTTAAGTTTCGACAGTTTATATTCCGAAGTTAGTGTCAGTTCCTGCGGCTTCTCTTCAGCAGTTAACGCTAAAAATGTTTTACGTCCCACAAAAGTAGAACAGTCTTAGAAATATCTATAAATATAAATGTAACAAAAGGTTTTGTTATCCAGTTCAGCTTGTCTTTATCCCCATACTTGTGCATAGTATATTAATGACGTTATCGGAAAATTCACACAATTTGCAACCGGTGCATTTTCTATTAAATTCAATCTCACAAAATAATTAAAAATGATGGTAAGAAACATCAAACTGAAATGCAGCATCATTTTAATGCTTTGTAATAGTTTACATTTACTTCTACAGCTTATCTCCAGGAGTAAGCGCCAGTTTAAACAGATTCTCTTTAGCTAGCAGCTGGGATCAGTTTCTACAGCTTATCTCCAGGAGTAAGCGCCAGTTTAAACAGATTCTCTTTAGCAGCTGGGATCAGTTTCTACAGCTTCTCTTAGTTCGTGTCAATTTTTACTGCTTCCCTAGCTTCAGCAATTAGGACCAGTTTCTGCAGCTTCTCTCAGTTCGTGTCAATTTTTACTGCTTCCCTAGCTTCAGCAGTTAGAATCAGTTTCTGCAGCTTCTCTCAGTTCGTGTCAATTTTTACTGCTTTCCTAGCTTCAGCAGTTAGGATCAGTTTCTGCAGCTTCTCTCAGTTCGTGTCAATTTTTACTGCTTCCCTAGCTTCAGCAGTTAAGGTTGATTTCTACAGTTTTTCTAAATTTTATATGATGTTCATACTGCTATTTTTTAGACCTTCTTTTCAGCAATAATTGTCAGGGTTTACCTACTCTTTTCATTAGTTGATGTTGGCTTCTGCACTTCTCATAAGTTTTTGTTTTCTCTTCTGAATCAGGTAGTTTTCACAACTCCTTATCAACACTTTTTAAGTTAATCGCATTTGATAGTTTCTTTATTTTCTTGTATAGATATTATTGGTTTCAATAGAACCTTCCTGCGGTGGATCAGCGGCAAGTTTACAGACTTAAAACGCTAAAATTCGGGATTTTATCCCCGCGGTGGACAGAGCAGATAGTCCTTTGTGTAAAATCAAATAAAACTACAACAATAATAAGACTACTGTAATTAATGTGAAACAGCGAAATGTTACAATAGAATAAAAAATAATAATAACGAGAAAAATAATCAGTTTTTCATAAAACCATCTTTTTTTTAAATATTTAACATTCAAGAAAAACGTGAAACGTATGAAACCACACGATCATTGACTTTGTATGTAAACTTGCAGAACACTCTTTTTATCGCTCTTTACACTTTAATTTTTCCACTTTTTGAAAGAAGATAAGAAAAATGTTGACACCAAACAGAAAAGGTAAATTGGGAGACTTAGAAGCTATTCTATATTTGTTTATGTTCAAATGATATACATATAGGTGTCTTACCTATCAGTTAATGTGGCATGCTGGAGAATAAGTGTCTATATGATTAGAAATGAATCTGAAGAGATCTTGACAGATGACGTTTGAAAACGATTGATAGTTGTTTATTTGAAAAGCATCATTTGTGGAGTTCAATGAACACCATAAAATTTCCAACAAACAGTCGCACTTTAACTTAAAATGCGAAACATCCATAAAGCGTTGCACGAATTATATTTTGCAACGGTCTACTACGAATATTATTAAGAGTCAAATTTGTGACGACTGTTTTCAGTGAAGGGAAAACAAACTGTTGTAAGAAAAGCTATTCAAATTAACTCCCTATATTTATTGTTCTTTTCCATTAATGGCACCTCATATCTTATTTATTCCTTTTTTACAAACCTTTTCTATGGTGTTACTTTTTAGAGGGGTTTTCTTCAACCGTTTAGTGGGATTTTCTTCAACCTTCTAGTGGGGTTTTCTTCTACATTTTAGTCGAGGTTTTCTTTAACCTTCAAGAGGGGTTTTTCTTCAACCTTATAGTGAGGGTTTTCTTCACCTTTTAGTCGGGGTTTTCTTCAACCTTTTAGTAGAGGTTTTCTTCAACCTTATAATGGGGTTTTCTTCAGCCGTTTAATGGGTTTTTCTTCAACCTTCTAGTGGGGATTTATTCAACCGTTTAGTGGGCTTTTCTTCAACCTTATAGTGGAGGTTTTCTTCAACCTTTTATTGGGGGTTTTCTTTAACCTTTTAGTCGGGGTTTTCTTCAAAAAGCTCACGTGTTTCTCTTCCATGTAGTATGTTTCATTAATTACTGTCTTTACGACGATCTCAAATTATTGGTCTCCCGTTAGAACAGCAGTAAGTATACGGACTTACAACGCTCAAATCCGGGGTTCGATTCCCCGTGATGGACACATGAGATAGCTCAATGTGACTTTGCTCTTAAACAACGAAAAAAATAAACTCAAATTCTTGTTCCGTACTCAGTATACAAAATGTTCACTGTTTCTATAAATGACACCCAGGATTATAAAAAAAAATGTTTTGGTGTCTAATAAAATGTTGCTTAATATGCTAGCTATTAATTATATATAAAAAAGTTTTGTACATTGTACTAGTAGTTGTTTGTTTCGAATAGTCGCGCTAAGCTATTGAAAGGAGATTTGTGCGAACCGTCATTAACTTTGAACTGACAGACTAGACGGAAAGCAACATTAGGCGACAAAACCCATACCACGACCAGCAAGAGGGTGTATTCATCTAAAAACTACACCAATCCATGTTCTAAACATTGAGCCATATCACGATAAATAGTTAAGTGTGTGTTAATATCCATCATTGACTTAGCTGGACTGAAGAGAGCTGACATTACCCGAAACTGCAGTTATAAGCAAGGTATGGTTTAGGTTTTGTTACCAAGTGTGGGCTTATACATTAACGTTTCACAAGCCTAAATAACAGCTTATTTATTACAAGAGAGCTTAAGTTTTAAATGTTACATGTACAAAAATCTAGTTCATAAACCCAAACAAATCTATCTAGAAAAAGTGAGAGAGAAATTAGCTCTGTAATCACAACTATGTTTAATTAATCTAGTAACTTATGTAGGGAAGAATGTATCACAATATGTCTGCTGTATCTAATGCCGACGAGGTTTTTCGTCCAATACTAGGACTCAACGGGCTGGTTAGAATACAATAGACATAGTAATGCTTTTTTTATTGTTCTAATCCAGCCCTAGAAGCTGGAGGACCATCTGAGGGGTATGTTTTACTCTTCGATCAAGAGATGGATGAAAAGTGGAACATGAAAGATAGAAGAATTGGGTAAGAAGACCTGCAGAAAGCGCTATCTATGGCTGAGAATGATGTGAAAGTGTATTGCAGGTAATGTTAAAGAATGGGAACTGGGAGAAATGGACCAGTAAAAATGAGTGGCGTAAATAGTGAGGGTATCAATCCATCACCGCTCCAGATAAATGTTTGTTTGTTTGTTTTGAATTTCGCGCAAAGCTACACGAGGGCTATCTGCGCTAGCCGTCCCGAATTTAGCAGTGTACGACTAGAGGGAAGGCAGCTAGTCATCACCACCCACCGCCAGTTCTTGGGCTACTCTTTTACCAACGAATAGTGGGATTGACCATCACATTATAACGCCCCCATGCCTGAAAGGACGAGCATGCCGGGCCTTTTTATGGTAGTGTACGATCAGTGGTATTCCAGTCTCTTGTAGCCTTGCTTAAACATATTCAACGTAATTATATATCTGTAAAGTTTGTGGTTTTAATCAGGAGTAACACTGTGGACAAACACAGGACAAAAGTAGAGGAAAAGAGCTCGAGGCAACCAAATGGTACTTGCTGACACGAAAGACGCGTCTGCATGGCAGAAACGGATTCTAATAAATTGGACCTAGAACGCGAAAGGTAAGGAAAAATGCAGGAATATTAAAGAACTCCAAGATGAGATGGGAAGAAATTACGAGTCACAAGATCCAAATGAAAATAATAACGTACGTCTATAAATCACGTTTCAGATAGCTGTATATGACTTGTTCATTCCATTCCAAGGAACACGGACTATCGTACATCAGTCGTCTATATATATACTATTTTCGAAATCACTTCGTAATTATCACATAAACACCAAAAGGATGGACATCTTCAAAGTGAAGAATAAGATAAAGTGCAGTCATTTAAGTAAAATAATTCTTAAACCACATAACAAAGGGACTGTGAGGGAGGGAGGAGACTGTATTAATAAAATTACAAAATACAGACTTTATTGGTCAAGCATTTTACAAAATGAGAGTTTTTACTTTTCGTGTCTGACCACATATTTATTATGGTGTTATCTATAGCTTTCCACGTTTGATCGCGCAACTCAGACAGTGTTATTTATAGTTTTTCTAGTCTGACAACACATTTAACAATAAATAGACAAACAACGATTTATAAGAATGTTATTGATGGTGGATTAGTTTGGTTTGTTTTGAATTTCACGCAAAGCTACACGAGGGCTAGCTGCGCTAGCCGTCCCGGATTTAGCAGTGTAAGACTAGAGAGAAGGCAGCTAGTCATCACCACTCACCGCCAACTCTTGGGCTACTTTTTTAACAACGAATAGTGGGATTGACCGTCACATTATAACGCCCCCCCCGGCTGACGGGGATTTGAACCCGCAACCCTTAGTCGAGCACCCTAACCACCTGGCCATGCCGGGCCAATTGATGGTGGAACATACTACATGTTGCATTAGAACCTTGGTTTGTTCTCTTCATCATACCTGTAGTATGTTCCACCATCAATAAAATTATTTTTTGTTCTCAGAAATCGTTGTTTGTCAATCTATTATTACATTAGCGTAATATGCTGCATTACTCACGTCTGACCACCCAACTTGGAGGATGTTATTTATAGCTTTTCACGTCTGACCACCCAACTTGGAGGATGTTATTTATAGCTTTTCACGTCTGGCCACTCAACTTGGAGGATGTTATTCATAGCTTTTCACGTTTACTACTCAACTTAGAGGATGTTATTTATAGCTTTGCACGTCTGACCACTCAACTTGAATGATGTTATTTATAACTTCCCACGTTCGACCACTCAACTTAGAGGATGTTATTTATAGCTTTTCACGTCTGACCACTCAACTTGGATGATGTTATTTATAACTTTTCACGTTTGACCACTCAAATTGGAGGATGTTATTTATAGCTTTTCACGTTTACCACTCAACTTGGAGGAGTTATTTATAGCTTTCCACGTCTGACCACCTAACTTGGAGGATGTTATTTATAGCTTTTAACGTCTGACCACCCAACTTGGAGGGTGTTATTTATAGCTTTTCACGCCTGACCACTCAACTTGGAGGATGTTATTTATAGCTTTTCACGCCTGACCACCCAACTTGAAGGATGTTATTTATAGCTTTTTACGTCAGACCACCCAACTTGGAGTATGTTATTTATAACTTTTCATGTCTGACCACCCAACTTGGAGGTTGTTATTTATAGCTTTTCACGCCTGACCACTCAACTTGGAGGATGTTATTTATAGCTTTTCAAGCCTGACCACCCAACTTGGAGGATGTTATTTATAGCTTTTCACGTCAGACCACCCAACTTGGAGGATGTTATTTATAACTCTTCACGTCTGACCACCCAACTTGGAGGATGTTCTTTCTATAGAAATAATAATAATGGAAAAAGAACAGTTGTTTCTGATCTATTACACCAGTTAAAACGTTTATTTTAATTTGAAAAAAATATAAGATGCAGGAAGAAAAATTCTCAAATAATTCAAAACTAAAGAAAGTTGCTTTTTTACTCTCTTGTTAATATTGTTTTTCGGCAGTTTGTTATTACACATATATAGAAGTTATACATCTAATATATGTTATAATCAAAGGTCTGCATACACCCTCTCGCTACTTTAATATCTCATTTACAGAGGTTCATTTACATATTTGTTTTCGGGTTAAATGTGCTTGTGTTATTTTAATCACTTATATCTACAATCCTTGTTATTAAATGGAGTTCTAAAAATCGGGTTTCGATATCTGCGATGAGTAGAGCACGTATAACCCAATGTGTAGCTTTGTGCTTGACAATAAAAACAAAAATGAATGAAGTCCAATCAAACTGGAGTCTTTTTTTACTTGTGGATTTCCTAAGGGGTCAATGCTTGAGCCTTTGTTTTTTCTTACCGAGATTAAAGATATCGATAGGAGCATAATTAGAAAATCAGTGAAGTTTCTTGATAACATTATACTCAGGGTATTTATAGCAGTATTGAGGATGTTGAGGTGCTACATACACTGTTTACATTGTTATAACAAATGAAATATTTAAACTAGTTTCGTAAGCATTCCCTCCCCTAGTAATGGAACTACTAACAGCGCAAACAATGCAATTTCTTTGTTTCGTTTTTATTTATTTATTTTTTGTCTGAGTGTATAATTCTGAATTCTGTATATGTGCAAAGTATATTGACCCAATTCTAGAAAAAATGTAAATAAAAAAATCGATGTTATGATACGGATTCACCAGCGTAATATTGTTCAAAATGACTCAAGTAAACATATTTTTCCCTATGACTAATAGTCTACCAGCTTTTTTATTAATTTACGTTTTTATGCATATCTCGCAAACTGCGGGTCGCAGAACCGATTCCTGTCACCAAACATCTTCGTTCTTTCAGCCGTAGGGGCATTATAATGTGGCAGTTAATCCCACTATTCTATTAGAGTACTCCAAAAGCTGGAAGTGGACCATGTTGACTCTCTAGAGTATCACCTTCTAAATTAGGGACGGCTAGCGCAAATAGCCATCAGGTAAGTTTCCGCGAAATCCAATAAAACAAACGAACAAGCTTATCTGCGCTATTTTGTGTAAAATTCCGTTGCCAGAGTTTAAGAGCACATTCGGCAAGCTAGTAACCTTGCCTCAGACACTGAACTGATGAAGAACATGTGTTTTGTATGGAGGTATAAACATGTGTTTCACAACGAAACAGCACTGTTCATAGCCCGAGACTTTTAGAGTACGTGTATTATGAATTCATGTAAAAAAATTATATATATTTATATATATTGTTGACTGTTTGAGAAATAACTGCAGCTTAATTATTCATGTTTGTAAATAGTTGATATATTATTACTATTTTACGTAATTAACAATAAAAACATTACTTCAGTAAAAGGCACGATAATAAACCAAGATTTGGATATAAAATCAATATTTTTGTATAATAAAGCTATATTATAGTAAGTAAACTAAACCATTTAATATTTCTCTTCATTTCGATTGAATCCTCGGACTTTTACATATGAAATATAAAATTTCCATGAAGGATGAGATACTAGTCACACGGATTTCAACGAAATGGGTAAAGACTACGAACAGTTACCTGGTCACAAATGATTATCAAAGAGAAATGTATGATCAAACGGACTTAATTAATAATTGCAGACTATCAAACTTCATGATTATCATTTGACTTCATAGTTTTCTTTCGTTTCGCTAACTGCGCGCTACTGATGCCACCTTGTGGACAGTGCAGACATTCATCTGTATAATCCATTATTGAAACTTACTTGGAAAAATAAATGGTCGTACACTGCATGGAAATAATCAAGTAAGAAGATTGGCCCACTTAGAATAAAATTAAACCTTGGAACACCCAATTAAGAATATAGAAGTAGGCCTAGTTTTATCATACATTCAGATAAGACATTTTCTTAGGTTCACAGTAAACTTTAGCTGGTGGTATAGCCAACTCTAGTCAAACGATTCCATTTTTAACACTACTACTAGACAATCTTTAATTATTGAACAAATACCAATTTATATGTAACCAGAGTAGCCAAAATAACTAAAGATGTAAATATCGAAAAGCCTAACCAGGCATTAATTATATCCTAACATTGTACCGTAATTAACCAACTATGATACTCTAATGAATTCTAGTACATGTGACAGACATTTTTATTAGGTCGTCAAGAAACTAATGTCGAGTTTTGGAACACTTTTATTACCCCCCCCCCCAAAAAAAAACCTACATTACGTATAATAGTTAAACGAACCGCCTAAACGTCACGTTAGTGTAGCCTATATAATGTGTAAACTTTAGTATATTCGAATCCCTTATAGTGATGGCACACGACGAGACACGCATTCAGAATGTAATGCTGTTTGAATACAAGAAGGGAAACAACGCCTCTGTAGCCACAAAGAATATCAAACAAGTTTATGGAAATGTTCTGATCGTTCGTAAGTGTCAACGATGGTTCAGCAAATTTCGTTCAGGTGACTTTA
>NW_013666557.1:197611-202193 GCF_000517525.1 Limulus polyphemus | reverse complement strand
TGAGAAACGCCCTTCACTCGTCAATCGGAAAGGTGTTCTTCTTCTCCACAACAATGCACGTCCACATGTTATACATTTGACGCAACACAAGATTATGAAGTTGGGTTGAGAAGTTCTCCCTCACCCACTATATTCTCCAGGTATGTCACCATCAGATTACCATCTTTTTCGTTCGCTGCAACACCATCTAAATGGGAAAACGTATGTAAATGTGGAAGGTGTTAAAGAGGAGATCGACATGTTTTTTTGCTTCAAAGCCAAGTGATTTCTTTAATCAGGGCATTAACAACCTGATTGTAAGATGAAAAGGCATCATCGATAAGAATGTAGACTATTGCATTTAATAAATATTTTGTTTTGATATATAAGTTGTTCGGGTTTTTTCATCTAAAAAAGCAACATTAATTTTTTGACAACATAATAAAATATAATGCTCCCCCCTCCCCAGTGGCACAGCGGTAAGTCTGCGGACTTACAACACTAGAATCCGGGTATCGATAGCCGTAGTGGGCAGAGCACAGATAGCCCATTGTGTAGCTTTGTGCTTAATTACAAACAAACAAATAAAATATAACGTTATTGAAATATTTTAGTTGCTTATTACAAAAAACAAATCCGTTACGAAAATACAAATAAAACAAAGTTAAAACGATCCATGTATCCTAAACGACAAATAAAGTGGCTGATTTTCTATTTTTTTACTGTCCATATTTAACTTGCTTTATTTGTAAATAAAAATAAGTAAATTTAATTAACCAAAAAGTCTAATTATGAAACATGTAGTCGGCTTTTTATGTCCTGTGTGCGAAGGAAACTAAATATAAAGTATTTATGTTTGATGACATCAGTTATTTTCAAGCACCTTACTCTAATATAAGAAACTCTTATTGTTATTAGCGTAAATTTCAACGTAACCATAATGTACGTGAGAAAGCTCAATATATTTTCTTATTTCATTAAAAAAAAATGTTTTCATTTTTCTATCCTGTATGAACTTCATATTTTGAAATGGTTTAAGGGTAATCTCACAATCTTCCGTGAGTTATGTTCGTATAACTCTTAAGTCATTCTAGAGTTATGTTTAGTTCATGCTTCCGATAACTTCAAGTTAGAAATAGGTGTCGCCTCATGATTAGCGTGTCCAGACTCTAAATCCGAATGTACACGGTTTGCTTCCTGTTGCCACTAAAACGCGCCCAGCGTTTTGAGGCCGGGAGTGTGTTATAAGAGTAACGGTCAAATCCAACTATTCGATTAGAAAAACCGAAGAATTGGTGTGAGAAGTGGACTGTTGATAAGATACCTTCCCTATAGTCTGTCAGTTTAAAATTAGTGACAGCTGTAGCGGCTTGTAATATAAATTTGCGTGAACATGTACTAATAGTTGGAAAACCAATAATTTCTAATTTCGTTTTAAGTATAATTATAAAACTGGCTAGTACATGTTCAACAGTTTATACGAGCATGAATATTGGAGTGTTCAAAAACGTTTAGGCTCAACCAATGCCTAATGGTTAGCCTATCGGACTGGACTACAAATTTGAAGGTCTTAGGTTCGAGACGTTCTGCTATGAAACATACTTCACACTTTAAGCTATGTTATTTGGTTAAGTTAGCCACTTCTGACGGGTGCTGCCGACTGGTTGCCTTTCCTCTGATTTGTAACTTAGCATCAGAGTCGGTGAACCATAGGGGTCTACGACCTGGCCACCATAAGGAGTCATTTAAGTAAACAGTCAAACGAAATGTTTAACAAGTTTTGTTTTTTCTGGTATCCGTTTTCGTGTTATAGGCAAAACGTAATTCTAGATTACAACAACTTCACAAATAGCAACTCGAATATTCTCGGGAAAGTTTCAACGAGCTCTGTTAAAGTATAAATAAATTTTACATAACGCGGAATTCATAAAGCTGTGTTAAAACAAAAACGCGTAATATGACTTTTACGCCGGGCATCAGGAGTTTTGGGGTTTGTTTGTTTTTTCGTATATTTTTATTAATTATTTTGTTTCTGTGGTAGGCCAGAGCATCAGGTAGTCAACTGATGATCAATTATTAAATTTTTGTTATCCAAGCAGGCTGGAATTATATTGACCTTGAGTGGCTCTTAATATTTCCTATAGAGTAACATTACAATGGGAATGGTATTTCAGGCGTGTTTTTGATTTAAGTGTTTCTAATTTTAACACAATTCAATTACTTTGTTACCATCTCTAGTTGAATTCAATAAATGATTACACGAAGACCAATAAGATTTGACTTGATTATTTTCTGTAAAGGTTAATTTATTTTTGTTGTGGTTTGCTATTAAACACAAAGCTACACACCACGGGTATCGAAACCCGGTTTCTAGCAGTATACGTCCGCAGACATTCTAGTTGAATTCAATAAATGGTTACACGAAGACCAATAAGATTTGACTTGATTATTTTATGTAAAGGTTAATTTATTTTTGTTGTGGTTTGCTATTAAACACAAAGCTACACACCACGTGTATCGAAACCAGGTTTCTAGCATTATAAGTCCGCAGACATACCGCTGTTCCACTGGGGGACAGGTTAACATATATGGGAAAGAATGCTTTTATTCCCTTGTAATGATATGGGATATAACGGTGCCCTGAGGAATGGCGTAACGGGTCATTACAAGTTTATCTGTGAGAGGATAAGAAAAGCACTATTTATTTTCAAGTAAAATGTTTTAATTTAAAATAGTCAAATAAATATAGTTAGAATTTTTTCATTTATTTTGGTGTATGTTAAAAGCATATCTTATTCGAAACTTTTAATATTTTAACGTTACGTAAGTTATTTGAAAATGTCCATTTTACAAATTAACAGTACAACTCAATGTTTTTTTTTTTTTGCCAATGAAGGGTGTTTTTTTGGTAGTTCAAATTTGGTTTTTACAAATGTATTTTCCGAACCAGACTGATAATTTTAGTTTTTACAGATGTGTTTTTGAACCGGATTCCAAAATTTTACTTTTTACAGATGTGTTTTTGAACCGGATTCCAAAACTTTACTTTTTACAGATGTGCTTTCTGAGCTAGGACATTAATGCATACTTACTCAAAATCCCTTTCGATTAATTTCGATCACCAATATGCACATCAGAAAGGGAAATAACAAAACAAAAAACAAATCATCCTTGAAATAAAATATGAGATATCTCATAAAATTCCCCCACCCCCCGAAAAACAACTTAAATATTTTAAGTGATTAAATTTAGGTCCACGTATCATTATTTGTGTTAAAAAAGAAAACGAACTTGATATAGATCTAGATTTGACCCGGTCGTGACCTAGTGAGTAGCTTGACGGATTGCGGATCGGGATGTCCAAGGCTCGAACCGCAATGCCTTTGAATGCCTTCTGTATTTTCAGCTATGGGTGTGTTATTAATGTGACAGTTAATCTCGTTACTTGATTTCAAAAGTTGGGAAAAGTCTTTGTGGAGGGGAGGTTCTGCTGGCTGACTGCTTTTTCTTTCGTCAGTAGTTACAAATAATGGAAGTCTATATCTGAGCCATATGGATTTCTGACTTGCTGTTTAGCCCAGTTGCCCATAAGTTACCATAAGTAGCGTTTAGGTTAAAAATGCAATACCAGCTACACGTTTTGCTTGACTAAGTTCGACCAGTTTCTACTTATCATCCAAAAGGTGACATTATAACCCAGAGTTATTGTTCACAAACTTGAAGTGATTATTATTATTATTATGAAAAATCGTGTTGTTTTGATGTGCTTGGTGAGTCAAAAACTCCGACTTTTTATTGTTCTCCGTTATAAAAGTTTAATAATGCATAAATTCTAATAATATTTTGAAACACCAAAGAATATTGTATCGTTTGATGTTATACGCCACTGTATAGATTAGAGTTGAATTAACACCAGACCAACAAGTGTAGCATCTTGTTTATTCTTATTCATTGTTTCATTTTATTATCTTGGAAGCTTTTATAGAACTAAATATATACTATACAGCGTTGGTTACTGGATTAGAATTTCCACCTAATATAACTTTAGACATACCATTGGATCCCCTTTTGCTGCAACTATAACCTGGGACTGATCATCTGTTTTCTTTAGAAGTGAAATGTCTATCCAACTGGTCTGTCTATAGTTGTAGCATAACTACCGCCACCTTTCGTGTCTTATTGTGTTTCAAAGACATCGCGTACCGCTGGTCATGCGTAGTGCAATAACTGGCCTCCTGCTACAATTTTCATAAATATTTTGTCAACTCTAATTATTATTCAAATGCATAAGAAGATTAGACACTTTCCAGTATCATGCTTAATATAACGGAGCTGAAAAAAAAAATGCAAAGAGCTCAGTGTATGGCGCCCACGTTCCATCCAGACGCTTCTCCAAAGTGGGGGAAAACTTTTTGTTTTCTCTTTAACGCTGTACGGTACTTCTAAAAATCAGCTTTTCTCGGGAAACTAAAAAGAAATCCTATATCAAGACATATCACTTCTTCAGTTGGTAAAAGAGAAAATAGAATGTCCTTTGGCCTTTAAATTGTTCAAACAGAAGTTACATGTGATAAAGGGCGTTCAATAAGGTAAAGGAGTCATA
>NW_013666557.1:196006-197573 GCF_000517525.1 Limulus polyphemus | reverse complement strand
CCCCCCCCCTCCCCAGTGGCATAGCGGTATGTCTGCGGACTTACAACACTAGAAACTGGGTTTAGATAGCCGTGGTAGGCAAAGCACAGATAGCCCATTGTGTAGCTTTGTGCTTAATAACAAACAACAACAACTGTCGTAAGCCAACCGGCTTGACGAGCCCTGGTATTGAAAGAATAACCTCGCTGGCACTGGATATGGCAATATGGCAGATGTAGTGTGGTTGACATTTTTTCCTTTGCTGTTAGAAGATCAAGAAAAGTCGCAGGCGATCTACATTAGAGAATAAATGTGCATACTGATACGTTGAAGAGCGTATTAAACAAACATTACACGAGGATATCCAAGCGTTTTTCAGAACTTCTGAAAAGTACTTCAGTTTCTATCAAAAAATGAAAACAAATCCGTTTCTCAGTTGGTAAAAGAGAAAGAGAATGGAACATACATTGGATTTTTATTTGTTAAAAGCAAAAGTAGGTGCGATAGAGGGCGTTCAATAAATGGGATATTCGTTTGTGTATTTTATATTAATAATTCTTCCTTAAAATTATTATAATGTTATTTATCCAATATCCTTATGTTATCATAGTTTATTTTAGGGTTAAGTGTTTTTGTTTTTATATGTTCATTTTTATGTGTTGGTAATTTTAAAAGTTCGTTAAATTTTGTTCCTTGATTTCTACTATATATAGAGTACAACAATATATATATTCAAAATTTTTCAAAGAAAGAAGACTTACAACGGAGCATGCATCAACTGGGAATCTACACACATCATTAATAAAAATATAAGTACATTAAAAGTCTTATGGAACATTGTTTTCTCCTATAGGTAAATGTAAGATGTTTTAACTTGTTTTAAAGGTTTAAATAGTTTTTCAGAAAGAGTCTTTGATAAATTACTAAAAGACGTAACACAAAAAATAACACTCGCCAACAACGTACAAATTATGTAAGATAGTAAAGAAAAACAAATAAAAATAACCGAATTATAAGAATTATCTCATTCATAAGAAACAGAAGAAAGCAGATTTTAAGAACAAACTCACACAAAAAACAACAACAGCAGAACATATATTTTACAACAAAATGTATATAAAAACCTGGACTAAACATAAGGATTTATTAAATAAACATCACAATACTGAAAGCTAAACAAATGTATATATCTACCAAACTAACCGTGAAAATTATGAAGCTATACATCGTATATATATATATATATATTGATGAAATTAGTAAAAAAGTCAACAACAAGATTTAATGACCATGTAAATGAGCACAAAAACTTAACTGTAAAATAGTTGTAGTCTAGGGGTTGTATCATTAATTTTCAAAAGCAACGACTGTAATGGTGTGAATCATATTAAACAAGTAAATTGTAATTATTATCAGCTTTATTTAATTCATTTACAAATCAGATTTATCGGCTAAGATATTAATTATTTATTTTATTTAAATTTTAACACCGATTACACAGGCCTAAGATGGTTTTAGTTGTCTTGAAATTTTTACATGTTCTACAGTAATTCCTGTACGCTGAATCCAAAAATGATATCATTTTTCT
>NW_013666557.1:180387-195985 GCF_000517525.1 Limulus polyphemus | reverse complement strand
TTCCTGTACGCTGAATCCAAAAATGATATCCATTTTTCTCCATCACGTACAGATTTTTCACAAAATGTCGTAACGCAATACATAAAATAAAGACCACAACACGTAGTTGTGAGATTAAAATACGTAGACTTCACAAAAAAATCAGGATGAATGAGGATGTGTATTCGTTTCACATCAATGTTCTTCCCTTTTATTCAGTTTGTTTCTATTATTCTTAACAAACATAATAATAAAACAATGTTCATTGTGGTAAACGAAATAATAATTTGATCCAAGTAAGATATTTTTTTTTCTTCCCGATTTGTAAAAAAATCCTTACGTGATAGAAAAAAAAAGAATATCATTTTCGAAATCTGCGTAGCTGAATTATGGAATATTCGTTATTAAAACCAAAACATCTTTTATGAAGTTTTAATTTGGAGGCCTGTGTAATTAATTAAGTTACACACACAGTGAAGGCATGCGTAATAAACACGTGCAAACCTTTGGTTGTTTTCTGAAACTCTACAGCTAAACACTACACTCGGCAAGACATAATATCCACAAATTGCCGGAAGTGGTTTTTTTGTTTCAACTGTAGCTCATAAAACCAAGGAATATAGTCGTAAAGGATTAACGGGTGTCAATATTGGATTAATATAGTGAAAGTAACATTTAAGATCTGGTCACTTTGCTGACTAAATAAGATGAGTGAAGTCACTCTTATGTTCTTTGAACCAATGTCAAAAAATTGATTGTTGCACTATTGTCTTGGAAGAGCCTTTGTCTATTAAGATTAAAATGCAACATTATGAATCTGGACATGACCGGCAACAACATTAAGGTACATTCTTGGTGTTATTCGCCATTCTAAATTAAGGAATCAAGAGGCCTAACTAGTGCCAAAAGAAAGTTCTCCCCACCCTTACACCACCTTGAGTATTCCTTACTGTCTTGATAAGATAAGTAGGGCCAGATGCTTGGTAATCTTTTGCTATATTTGTACTCTAAAGTCAGTAAACAAAAAAGGCGAAACACGACTCTATAGACGTCAACAGACTCTTCCAGTTGTTCAACACATAGGTTTAGTATCCAAAACAACAATGAAGCTATGATTTACCATTTGCATCTTGACGAGATAAACAAGTGTCGGCTGACAGTTTTGTAATAGTCCGCTATGGAAATAGTCAAACCTTGGATAATCTGTCAACTGAGACACAGTTTCATCTGCGGTTATAGTGCCTCGTCAACTGTCATTCAGTCACTGGCGGTTGGCGGACATTGTTTGTTTTCCTAGCAGCAGGTATTCCTTTTCGGTTACTACTATTACTACATTTCTGCATGTATGAAGTTTAAGCAATCATATCACATGATCAGTATAACTTGCATTATAACAATAGATTGAGTTTTGTTCATGTGTGAGTGTTGGGGTCCTACTAAAGTGATAATATATTGAGTTTTGTTCATGTGTGAGTGTTGGGGTCCTACTAAAGTGATAATATATTGAGTTTTGTTCATGTGTGAGTGTTGGGGTCCTACTAAAGTGATAATATATTGAGTTTTGTTCATGTGTGAGTGTTGGGGTCCTACTAAAGTGATAATATATTGAGTTTTGTTCATGTGTGAGTGTTGGGGTCCTACTAAAGTGATAATATATTGAGTTTTATTCATGTGTAAGTGTTGGGGTCTACTAAAGTGTCCATATCCTAAAATTGTAAAAATATGTATGATGAATATAATAAAAATATGATATAAAATATGTATCAGTTTCTAAATCTGAAACATAATTTCACTCGCATATAACAACGCACGTGTGAGTGTTACATGTCTGGGAGTTAGATTTTAAAGAAGAAACATGTTAAAGGGGAAACTAGAAAAAAAAAAAGATTAGACTAAGCCGATGGAGGAACAAGAATGAATACTAAGTATATGTTGGGGAAGAATTGGGAAATGTATGTTTGAGTTTATGTTTGGAAACAAACAAGAACACTCCGCATCTCTAAAAGCTTTTCAAACTTATAAAAAAAAAAAGCTTTTGAAACACACGCAGATCCTAATCAGAATACCACATCTATAGGATTTATGTACCCAAAGTTTAAACAATCTGGCGACCTGCTTCAACAAGTTAAGATCCTTGTTCTATCTAGCCCGTACTTGGTATGTACGGGGTATTATAGACTTACAATAGTTCAGTTTTGACGTATCGGCCACTAAAGGCGTGTGATAAACAGCAACAGTCAGTGTGGTCTTCTTGTGTCAACATGACAACCACATTCTTACTCAGAGTTCAGGTCCCTAGGGGTTGGGTCATGCCGGCTTGGCAAGATTTTAGAAATTCTATCCGGTTGTCACGTTTGCAAAAAGATAAGCTGGTAATCTATATATATATATATATATTTTTTTTAGGTATTAGATAAATGAGATAATATAACATATTTTCGGAGAGTATGTGTATTTACGGGTAATATAGGCCCACTGAATGGGATGTTTTCAGTTACGGCAAAAGAAAAAACAACAACGCGTTTTTTAACCACTGAAGTTACACGAATGCAGGCATTAAGTGCGTGTGTAGAGTTGTGCGCGTCTGAGCGCTTATATGATTATTTCCCAGGACTTGTTTGAGTGAAATATTTTGTAATTGATGGGGAAAATAAACAGGTACCTAAACTTTGGAATCAATTATTATTAATCACCAAAATTATCTAACGCAATATACACAACTAGTACGGAATAAAATAATTCGTGTATTTTTGTATTTTGATTTACGTCGGAACATTTTGGTGGTACATAACAAGGTATTCTTCTTATATTATTTAACTAGTACAATGAAAGATTTTAGCTATTTGGATTTACCTGTATTATTATTTTTATTTTTTATTTGCAAGGGTTGCAAACTTTTTATGCCACTATAATGCCTTTTTTATTTATTAATGAAATGATTTTGATTGTGTACATAGCACTGGGCTTTTAACGACTTTTAATGAAAGCTACAAAATATTTCCAAGGGGGTGAACCCCACAGTGTGAGCTCACCACTCATTGCCTAGATCGGTTCTGCTAGCTTACGAGTGGGGGTACGAAAACGGTTTCACACATGGCGCCCTCGGCATCTGAATGGGTTCCAGGAACACAAATTCTAATGTCAGATTCGGGTTAAGCAACCCTGAAAAACCTATTTAATGTCTGGATGTTCTTCTGGACGCGTTTTAGTCCCCCTTGTTACTCCCTTTGTATGGGGCCCATCCTGAATCTGCTTGTCAAGTTTGATTCTGATAATCCCAAAACTGTGGGAGAGGTTAGATGGATATTCGAGTTCAGCGACTTCAGAAACCTAATTTTAGACTCTATCATGCCTGGATGTCCCTTCGAAGACGTTTTAGTACCTCTTGGTAGGGGTGATGGGGTTACGCCATATAGATAGGACACCCCAGGCCACCCCGATTCCGATTGCCAATTTTGGTCCTGCTAGCTCCAACACTGTGGGGGGGAGTTACGTAGAGATGCGTAAGTGCATACCAACTGCAAGCTGAACTAATAAAGGATACTTCTTAATAATGCTTGGAGACGGCTTGAATGGGTAATGAAGAAAAACTTTAATATAAGTTTAACATAACAGTAAACGTACAACGTTTCGACAAGGTTTTGTCATCATCAGTTTTTCTTCATTACCCATTGAAGCCGTCTCCAAGCATTATTAGTCTCAAAGTGGATTCCTCGTCATCGAATTTGATACTTCTTAAATAACAGTCAACTTTCTATTCACTGTATTGTATTGTTCCGAGTAAAACAACTTTTTTGGCCTAAATCGGTATTATAATAGAGAATGGAAATATATAAAACCTACAAATTGCACCAGATCTTTGTTAAGAATGAGACTATCCCATTCAATTTTAATATTTTCAAATTTCTCACACTTTTTAGCCAGTTTTCTAATCCGAATTATTGCCATTTTAAGTTTCTATCAAACTGTTCACACTTTCGTTACGATGTCCTACCCGCAGCTGCTCTTTCATAAGATGATATTAATAAAACGATCATAATAAGACAAGAGATCTAATAAAGCTGTTCCCGCTTAGCCAACATGGTTTGCTTTAATTAATGAGCTTATTGGAAGGATAACTCTCCACCACCACCCTAACGATAGGTTTAGGATGAAAGAGCCGGAGACACAAGTATTCGGTTATTAGTCCGAGTCGACAAAGACCCATACACATTGTAAGCGGTGTCTTTTTACAAGTCAGTGCAGCGCGTGTTTCGTGTCGCGTGCATTGGCCCTTGTAGTCCCGTGTCAACAAACGTCATCGGGGTGAGAAATCATCAGAATTTGGTGGTAATCTGGTACCAGTACATGGAGGCCTGCGAGACGGCGAGGGATTTAATTACATCAGTAGCCGTCATACCATGCATACCTCGGAGCTTGTGATCATGGCAGATTCATCGGCTTTATTGCTATTCCAGTAATTAATGCTCGGTTCTCTGAAATCAATAAAGCTGACTAGCGTGTACCTACAGTTGTGAACAGGAATTGATTGTTGATTATCTTCTAACAGCAGAAGGAATGCTTTCAGCTGTGAAAGTTATTATGAAAGACAGCTCTTACAGCAAGTTATATCAGGTGTTGAAACAAGTATGCATCAAATTCAAAACACTGAAACGTGGACTGAGGAGTCTTTGAAATTTTAAATCATAAAAAGAGTTTTTGAAAATTATACAAAACAAAAACAAAAAGCAGAATTCCTCATAAATAAAAGGAATAGCATTGTGCCGCACATGAAGTAGTAGAATTAAATGATATTTATCAAGACACTAGGACACTCTAAATCAGATATCAGAGGCATATGCTATGATAGTAGAAGTCAGTACAGTAAAATACTACATATCAAGTGCTATCGTTGTGTGTTTTTATCTGTAAAGCCATTTGTTATTAGTTAAGACCGCTTTAAAATAATGTATAACAAAAACCAGCTTACTGTTGTCGTTAGTAGAAACAACATTAGAATACTGCATACTAGAAACGTATTCATTAGTATAAATAATGGAAGAATACTGTATACCAGATACTAAAACTTATTGTTGTCATTAATATAAATAGTAGAAGAACAATGTATAGTAAGATACTAAAACTTATTGTTGTCATTAATATAAATAGCAGAAGAACAATGTATAGTAAGATAATAAAACTAATTGTTGTCATTAATATAAATAATGGAAGAATACTGTATACCAGATACTAAAACTTATTGTTGTCATTAATATAAATAGTAGAAGAACAATGTATAGTAGGATACTAAAATATATTGTTGTTATTACTAAAAACCAGTAGAATAATACTGCTTACTAAACATTAAAACATATTGTTGCCATTAATAAAACCATCAGAAGAATACTGCACTCTAGACAATAAAACATATTGAAAAATACTGTATATCATATACCAAATTAAAATACTGCTAGATACTCTAATGTAAACTGTTATCATTTGTAAAAATAATAAAAACACAATACGATACTAGGGTCAATTACTATCATTATTGTTAATTGTTGTGGAATACTATAACGTGCCAAAGACAAGTATTACTACTAGGAAAGTAGCAACAGTATACTGTAAAATGTTCTAAGTGAAGACAAGTGTAGAGCAACGAGGAAGATAAGTCAAACATGTAGTTAAAATTACGTACAAATTACAGAATATAAATTCTTTCATTTTAAGTTTTAAGTATAAGCAATTTCGATATATTTCTGATAGAAAAACATTATCATTTAACTATACAGAGTGACCTGCACATTAGTTTGTTGTATAGTATCAAAATAAATTTACATGAGTTTTATACATGCATACACAAGCAATGCATGTTGGTTAGTATTTATATCTACATATATAGATCCAGGCTTTAAAGGTTTTTTGAGTTGTTAAACCGTATATGAAGTTTTCAAGTTGTATAGATGCGTGCATATATATTCAATGCAAATACAAGACAATGTGTCGTAATATAATAACATTTGTATTTAAATAAACACCTATATAAATATAATAGTACGGTCTGTTGTATTTCCAAGTGTGTAGATGGATCTTCACCAAAATTGGTATGAAAGTTCATTAGGTCCATGCGGGGGTACATACAAATTTTCAGTTTTGCATCTTGCGTTTTGAATTTATATGAGCGTTTTTTAAGTTTTTTTACAATTACATATAAGGGAAGCAACTTTTTCATGTCCTAAGATAATTTTCCATTAATCATGAATTTACATAACTTCGTCCAGGAAACGGGTACTCCAGCTAGTTTTTAATATTCATTATGGTTGTTATATTTCCCTCTTCCTCCTCCTTCTTCTCTTCTTTCTGTCAGAAGCATCGTTTCCGAAAGGGCAGGAACCCTATACATACACAAATGATACACAACATCAATACAGTTGGAACAATAAGTTAATAATCGCTGTGGTAGATGTGTCATGTCTGCCATACAAACATCAAATTACATCCACGGCCTGTCCACAGCTATATACGTATGCATGTATATTAAATTATGAGGGTCCATATAAACCACAGACTACATTAAAACGATTGGGTGTCAACGGTTATACAGCCGCCGTTATTTGCTGGGTAGTCAAATAAACTTAAAAACTACCCTACACAATGCGCAATGAAGCTTTTAGTAATACTGGCCAAGTTTTATTATTATATTCATAGCCATTTTTGCTGTAGGCTGGCGGTACGATATTAAATAATAATAACGAAAAACAAATGTGCGATCCCTATTATGAATCACTACATTGGTTCATGGTACAGATCTAAAGAAACGCCAATACCGTAGTTCAATAATATCACAGTTTGTCTGAATAATGATATTATTGGTAAATAACAAAACAATATCATAGTTACTTGACTTATGATATTACTGATAATGCATTGTAACGATATCATAGTTTAACTTATTTATGATCTTAGCGATAGCTTAACTCTTTCAATTCATTACTCTGAAAATGGAGGTTAAGTTATATACTTGTAAAAGTCATTACCCCTTAAAAGAAGAGGTTAAGATATGTTTTCATAAGTCTAAATGAAGTCTTTGAAAAAGTACTCTGAAAATATTACAATTCTATCAAAAGTCCCGTAATATAACAATATCATAGTTTAATTTAATTGTGATGTTATTCAAAGCTAAATGTAACAATATCATAGTTTAATTTAATTATGATGCTACTGATAGCTTAATGTAACAGTGGTATCATAGATTAAGTTAATTATGATCTTTATTGCTGGCCTAACGTAAAAATATCATATCTTAATTGAATTATGAAGTTTTTTACAACTGGTTATATGTTATTAATATAATAGTTTAACTGAATTATGATAATATATTGATATCTAAATATAACAATATCATGGTCAAACTGAAATATTATCTTACAGGTAGTTTAATATAACAAAAATCACAGTTTTACAGTATTACTTGATTATCAGCCAATGTTAAGAATATGATACTTTTTCCAACTACAGTCAATAATAATCCCAATATAATTTCACAAAAGTACGTCCAGTCTTATAAAAGCATGTGAATGTATGAATCTAAGTTTCAAATGGACAACAACTGCCTGTTGTAGAAACCTACAAATGTAGAGGACGACGCTTCGAAAGTCTTCCGCCTTTCGTCTAGTTTTTTCAACAGGCAGTTGTTGTCCATTTGGAACTTAGATTCATTGTAATTACTCTGCCTAAACAACCTATCAAAGATTATCATGTGAATGTAATTTGTTTTCGAAGATGATTAGTGAACTTGCAAAGGAGTAAATAAATAGTACATAAGCAAAAGTGAATATATTTCATGTAAAGATTTGAGACGTTTTCCACCTGAATTCAAATATGTTTAGTTGGTAAACCTGTTTGGAAATAAAGCTCATACGTAGTGAAAATTTTAAACTTGTGCTTAATAAATGTTCTTTTTCTTATATTTTCGAAATATTTACTATAAGCTAATAAAGAGTAACATATATCGAGTATATTAATATATATATAAAATGTAATTATATTTTACAACGTTAACCAAGGAACAGAAATTTTCAATATAAATAACGATCACGGATATACAATCCTCTGGTGGTTTAATGATAAGCATGAGGCTTAAGTAATAGAATCCGGAGTTCGATTCCCGTGACGGATACAGTGCGCTAAACAAACAATCAAACCAACCAGGATATAGTGCGTATAAAGAACCGTCCTTTAATGGAATTAGCATTATAAGTAGCCGAAAGAGAACTTTCAAAATGAGTATTTCGAAAACGAGCTTTTTATTATATCAGTGCACTTACAAATATTTGGTGTTCGTACTTCCTATTAAAATTGGAAACTGGAATAGCTTTGTCATGTACATGTGATACCTGAATAGGTAACCGTCAGTGTATTAGTGTAAGGTTCATATAAAGCATGGAATAAGTCAAAACCATATGTAACTACAAATATTTCCATAATGAAAATTCTGCTGAATACAAATTAAGAAATTAGAACTGATTTAATGTTTTCATAGAACGATTTTCCGAGCAGTTCTAGAACTAGAGAAAATGAAAATTCACGCAGTAAAGGATGAAGGCGTACAATTTGTTAAAACTCCACGGCAGCTGCGAACACTGAAACTAAACCAGGAACTGAGCTGCATTCACAGATAAAGAAGTCCTCTGAGAAAGAATATTCAGCAAAGAATGAAAGTACACAACTTGCAAAAACTCCACAGCAGCTGCGAACACTGAAACTAAACAAGGAACTGAGCTGCATTCACAGATAAAGAAGTCCTCAGAGAATGAACATTCAGTAAAGAATGAAAGTACACAGCTTGTAAAAACTTCACAATAGCTGCCAACACTGAAACTAAACCAGGAACTGAGCTGCATTCACAGATAAAGAAGTCCTCCGAGAAAGAAGATTCAGTAAAGAATGAAAGTACACAACTTGTAAAAACTCCACAACAGCTGCGAACACTGAAAGTAAACCAGGAACTGAGCTGCATTCACAGATAAAGAAGTCCTCCGAGAAAGAATATTCAGCAAAGAATGAAAGTACACAATTTGTTAAAACTCCACGGCAGCTGCGAACACTGAAACTAAACCAGGAACTGAGCTGCATTCACAGATAAAGAAGTCCTCCGAGAATGAAGATTCAGTAAAGAATGAAAGTACACAACTTGTAAAAACTGTACAACAGCTGCCAACACTGAAACTAAACCAGGAACTGAGCTGCATTCACAGATAAAGAAGTCCTCCGAGAAAGAATATTCAGCAAAGAATGAAAGTACACAACTTGTAAAAACTCCACAGCAGCTGCGAACACTGAAAGTAAACCTGGAACTGAGCTGCATTCACAGATAAAGAAGTCCTCCGAGAATGAAGATTCAGTAAAGAATGAAAGTACACAACTTGTAAAAACTCCACAACAGCTTCCTTAATATACCTCACAATATTCTATATCGGTTACTGACGATATAGGTGTTATATTTGTTTTAGCTTGCTATAAGCACCATTAGATGATTTTTGGAACGTCCTTAATATACCTCACAATATTCTATATTGGTTATTGACGATATGGCTGTTATATTTGTTACTAATATATCACATACTTCTTAGATGATCATGTTCAGTTCCACATCCTTGTGTTCTTATAAAAAATTCTGCATTTCGATTTTTTATGAAATCCAATAAGTATTTATATCGGGCGAGAGACAGAAATTGGGTTGTTATCTTCCTTCATTTTTAGACAGATTCATAAAATGGTAAATATAAAACATTATGTTCACGATAAACTTTGTAGGTAAATTAATATATTTTAGAATTTCTTTTCTTAAAGACAATTGAGTAAATGCTTTTTCCAACCCTTTAAATTACAGTATTTTAAACATTAACAACCATATGATGTATTGCCTCAAAGACATAGCTATGGGCCATCTTTATTTTCATTACTTATAATTACGTTTGGTTTATTATACAAACCTTGCCAAACTTTTAAAAACAATTTATTACTTTTCTCACAAAATACAGTTATTATTTTGTTCTCTACAAGCTCGCTTTACTGTTAATGTGAGTTATTACTATGCAGAGAGAGCTTGTGGTCATTCTGACCTTTAACCGTAGAAACTGCTATTTTTCCTGTAACATTAAGCAACATAATGAACAAATATTCTGTCATTAACCTTTGGTGTCAGCTTAATCGCTTTCCCTGCCTGTAACTATTGATAGAGGTGGTCTCTTGAGAATCAAACACTAAAACCATTAGCAATTCGAACACCAGCAGTTTGTATTACGCAAATGTCAAGTCCTGACTGTTTAAAGGATAAAACTATACCTTAAGACTTTCTACCAATAATAACTTAAACTTTCAGCGGCTATTACAACTAAGGATGGTAGTAATTTTTTTTTGTCATACAGAGCGGGTCAAGGCGGGGCCTGGGGGTCGCCGGTACCGGCCCAACTCTTACTATAAACCGGCACAGCCCGCCCCTACCTCGGAAAACTCGGAGCCCCTTGTAACTCTTGGGCCAATTCATCGCAGCGGTTTGTTGCTAGTGGAGAGAAGACAAAGTGGGGCCGCCCTACTACGTGGTGGTCCTAGTGGCGACGTGCGAGCCAGGCCTGGAAATCTGCCATGATGCCATATAATTACAGTCTCAGGCCAATTTGAAAGTAGAACTCTCCAACCGAGCCCTTAACAAAGAATGTCACTAACGCCGTATGACACTATTAATAATTACGATTGGCCCTACGGGAGCTGTATTTTGGGCCGACCAGCGCCCGTGTGGTCTTTGTTTGCGGCTGTCTATCTTCTGACGGCCCCAAGCAATGAACGATGTTGGTGCTTCTTCACCCGGCTAAGCCCTGTGGAAGCCTCACTATATCTCCAGGTATCCTGCTGTGTTGCTCTCATAACGTTCATTTTTGTTTTTTCTAGATTAGCGAAATTTATAAAGATGTTTTTGTTTTATCATTAACGAATCACGTCAGTGATCCGGACTATTGACGGACTCCCTCTACAAAGCCGTTCTGTTTTCTGCAATATGTTATAGTATATTATCATGTCAAGTCTAATAAACCAATAGAATAGCGGCGTCGAAGTACGATATTTTATATAACATAAATTAACCAATTCATTAGAACAAATCTCTTCGTAAGTTCACTTGCATTCGTTTTTTATTTTGTACAAACGTAAGGGCACCACATGGGAAAATGTGTGGTATATATATATTTTCATACACATTTAATCGTATTTAATTGTCTATTAGCCAACCGGAGTATCAGACAAAACATAAATAACTTTTACTTATCCATGCATCAACCAAATCATCCTCGTACACGAACGTGAGAGTCAGGCTTTAAATGACTAACATCATATAAAGCCGCAAAGTAACATTCTTCTTTATGTTTATTCGGCAAGTTTTGTGTTCCTTTTAACCATGAAAAAAAAATCCTCCCTGGTGTCTGCATTCCTAAGGCTGTCTAAAACTGTGGCGTTGGAAATAATTCATTGTGAGGACCCAGGCGACTGTACAGAGAAAAGCCATCAGGTGCATAACCAACAAGAAAGCATGCAGGCAAACTGCCACTCAAGTGGAAACCGACAACCACGTTTGGCCAGTATAGAATAATGGTGAAGTAATATGTGAAGTAGAAATCTCTTGCGTGGTACTTTAATATAAAAGACCGTGTTCGTAGATACTATTAACAAATGCAAGATTCCTGGTTAGAATAATCTTTTCCCGCTTAATTTATATTCTTATTAAAAGAAAGTTTATTACTTCTAGAAAAATTAATTTAAAAACTTCCTGGAATGAAATAAAAAGTTACTGTTGAGATTGGTTATACAAAGCAATGTTAGTTGTTGGAATCCAAGGTTTTCACTCCCTGATTGTTAATTATTTTTGAAAATGAATATTTTCAGTTTAGAATTCTTTAAGTTCAAAAACTTTGTAGCAATTTGGGTAGGTATCACGTAGGTGGTACGTTGGTTCACGTAGAGAATAGGCAAAGTTTAATAAATTTTTCTATGCTTTTACTTTTTATTTGCCCACATTCTTGTAAATTTATTATGAATGTTATGTTTACATCTAGATGATTAAAATATTTCAAAATTTCATGTGAAGAACCACCACCGAATATAAAAAAACATAACCACTGATATGAGAGAACCACTATCAAATGCACACTGGTATCAAACAGAACCTCAGTTAAATGTGTACAAAAAGTGCGAAATAACTACCAAAAACGCATAATATAACTTATAACTACCAATGAACATATAATATAACTGATAACAACCAATAAACATATAATATAACTGATAACCACCAATAAACGTATAATATAACTGATAACCACCAATGACATATAATATAACTGATAACCACCAATGACGTATGATATGACTGCTAACCACCAATGAACATATAATATAACTGATAACCACCAATGACATATAATATAACTGATAACCACCAATGACGTATAATATAACTGATAACCACCAATGAACATATAATATAACTGATAACCAATGACTTATAATATAACTGATAACCACCAATGAACATATAATATAACGGATATAATATAACTGTACGTAATATACTTGTATTTGTCGCTGAATATGAAGAACCATAACCATACTACAACTGTAAAAAAAATTATACGCTTAAGTCGCCAAGTAAAGCAAACCTAGCAATATTAGCATACGAGAAAAACAAGCTGAAGCTAGAAACACGTGTAATTATATAAAAAAACATCTGATAAAATAAGAAGAAGCAAGAACAGTATGTTTGAGGATATTGCAAGTGTTTGACTGTGAAAATTTACTTCTTCAAGAAACGTTGTTTCTGGGTCTATAGTGCTAATTCTAGTACAATACTTTGATATTCTGCTTGTTATGAAACACTATAAGATAACTATATATATTTATTGCGTTGGTTGTAGGACTGAAAAGAAGCGCAAAGAACTTATCAGTGGCATATTCTTGGATGAAGAGAGCTATGCATAGGTAAGCCACCGGAGGTTCTAGTAGACCTAACTGTCATAGTGAACTGATATGTGAAACGCTGTAATGATGAACGAATAGCTGGACAAATTGAAGAAGCAATAAAATAAAATGAACGTGAAAATGAAGACATAATTTAAGATAGAAAACAAACAAGACCGTTTTAACGGTTCTGAAGTCAATTCCATTTAGTTCTACAGTGTATTTGGCTGACTACGTTCTACATAATAAACATGATTTATTTAGTTCTATAGTGTATTTGGCTGACTATTCTACATAATAAACATGATTTATTTAGTTCTATAGTGTATTTGGCTGACTACGTTCTACATAATAAACATGATTTACTTAGTTCTATAGTGTATTTGGCTGACTACGTTCTACATAATAAACATGATTTATTTAGTTCTATAGTGTATTTGGCTGACTACGTTCTACATAATAAACATGATTTATAAGGACTTAATTGCAGGGAATATGAAAATAGTGGACTATTCCAAACAGCTTTAGTTACATATAAACGACAAACGTTTATTAATGATCATCCTGCGGGACTGAGGTTAACATCAAACTAAACTTTTTCAAACAGGTTTCGACCACTTCCAAATTGCTCCAGTATACCAGAGACTAGATAAGTAACAGTGATAACTGCATTCTCGCGTGAATGTCGGACCATTGGCCTGAGAATGTCGCCTATCTGATCACGAAAACTCCTGAAAACACATTTTCAAATTGGCAGTTGTTCTGATATACTGGTTTGGTGGTCAATATATGGATGTTTATATAACAACAACAACAATGTAGAATCACGCACACAAAGCGGATATAATGAGATGTAGAATGATTTGTAGTTAGAATGGAGATAAACCTTTCAACTTTGTAGAAGGGTAGCTTTGATATTAAGAAAGCCACACACATAAAGCAGATATGATAAGAACTGGAATGATTTGTAGGTAGAGCCAAATTAAACCCTTCATCAACATTATGGAAGGATAACTTTGATATTAAAAAATATTACGCACATAAAGCATATATATAATGATAATGGGAAGTGTAATAATTTGTAGTTAGAACCAAAATAAGCCTTTCAACGTTATAAAAGGATAGCTTTGATATTAAGAATATTATGCACATAAAGCATATATATAATGGTAATGGGAAGTGTAATAATTTGTAGTTAAAGCCAAGATAAGCCTTTCAAGTTGTAGAAGGATAGCTTCGATATTCAGAATATCACACAAATAAAACTGATATAATGAGAAGTGGAATGATTTTTATGTATAACCAAACTAAACCTTTCAACGTCGTAGAAAGGTTGCTTTGATATTAAGAATATTGCACAGATAAAGTAGATATAATGAGAAGTGTAATAATTTGTAGTCAGAGCCAAGATAAGTCTTTCAACGTTGTAGAAAGATAGCTTTGATATTAAGAATATTGCACAGATAAAGTAGATATAATGAGAAGTGTAATAATTTGTAGTTAGAGCCAAGATAAGCCTTTCAACCTTGTAGAAAGATAGCTTTGATATTAAGAATACAACGTATATAAAGCAGATACAATGAGAAGAGAAATGATTTGTAGGTTGAGCCGAGTTAAACTTCCATAATTTATAAATTAACCAAGTGTGTGCTGGAGCTAGCAAGATTAGTATGGATATAGAAATGATAACTGAAACAAGATTTCTCTTTGGATGATAGTAAAAAGTACTGTGAGCCAGATACTGACGTTAGGCTTATATTAGGTGAGATGAAAGGTTGATTGATGTTGAAAAAACGGAGATAAGACAACGTATGAGTAAGTTTCAATGTATAACAGCGAGAAAAAAAAGTATAAAGATATACGTGTGCAAAATGGTTAAGAGAAAATTAAAATTTAGTGACACAGTGACGGATGCATATGTATATATATATACACACACACATTATATTGTGGAGCTGTGCTAGGTCAACTGCTAACAAGTAGGAATGTTCTTGAATATATTATTATGGGAAAAATAAAAGTCATAGCTTACATACTTGTATCATAAGTTTATTAAAAAAAATCGAATTTTCAAACTGAAAGGCACCCTATGCGCAAATATGCCAAACGGTCAGATGAGAGACCCCTTCGACTGAGATACAGCCAGACGTCACTACCTTTGAAAACTGGCCAGTGGGATGGCAAACATCCACCAGCACATGCCGCCACAAGGATTTCGTTCATTTCTTTAAACAAATGAAGGAAATGAATGTCACTTTTATAACGCCAAAGCAGCTTAAAGTGAGGATATTATTGTCACCATAACAGCTTAAAGTGAGAATAGTATTATCACCATAACAGCTTAAAGTGAGGATATTATCATCACCATAACAGCTTAAAGTGAGAATAGTATTATCACCATAACAGCTTAAAGTGAGAATAGTATTATCGCCATAACAGCTTAAAGTGAGAATAGTATTATCGCCATAACAGCTTAAAGTGAGGATATTATTATCGCCATAACAACTTAAAGTGAGAATAGTATTATCACCATAACAGCTTAAAGTGAGATAGTATTATCGCCATAACAGCTTAAAGTGAGATAGTATTATCACCATAACAGCTTAAAGTGAGAATGGTATTATCACCATAA
>NW_013666557.1:162368-179743 GCF_000517525.1 Limulus polyphemus | reverse complement strand
ACAGCTTAAAGTGAGGATATTATTATCACCATAACAGCTTAAAGTGAGGATAGTATTATCACCATAACAGCTTAAAGTGAGGATATTATTATCACCATAACAGCTTAAAGTGAGGATAGTATTATCACCATAACAGCTTAAAGTGAGGATATTATTATCATCATAACAGCTTAAAGTGAGAATAGTATTATCGCCATAACAGCTTAAAGTGAGAATAGTATTCAGTGTTTCGCGTCCAGAATCCCCAGAACTTTGGTCCACAGCGAGACACGCTAAGCTAACCACTGGACCTCACTTGTACACCCCCCCCCTCAAAGCTTTAGTTAGACAGGTTAATGTACTTCATGGAATGGGATGATGACGGTATCATGAGAAACTCTGGAATATGCTGGCCTTACGTTGATCTATCTTTGTTTAAGTACATAAGTATTTATTTTCAGTAAAACCTGTGTTATAACCACAAAACCTGACAATAAACTTGAAAATGAACCCATCACCCCCAGCAGGATAATGTCGAAGCAGGTCAACTTACAAAGCAAAGAAGGTTAGTATATGTAACTCAAAAATCTCAAAGTTGCACATTTTTATGTGCTAATGGGTAAAGAAAATGCCAATACTTTGAAAACAGCATGTAGCCTCCAATGCTTGAAACTCTGCATAAAGTTTTCCATTAAGTATCTGTGCTATATACCCAGAACGTCAAAATAAGCAGGAAAGTTTTTATGTATAAAAGAACAAACTTGTTCAACAAGTTTTTTGTTGTTGTTTTTCGGGAACGAAAATAAAACAGGAATAGAAACATTGAAAAAGGTGTGGCTTCTAATATTGTGACGCTGGATATTATATCTTGTTTTGATCTACTTTATGATATTATAACTTGTGATGTTCTACATTATGATATTGTGACTTGTGATGTTCTACTTTATGATATTATAACTTGTGATGTTCTACATTATGATATTGTGAATAGAAACATTGAAAAAGGTGTGGCTTCTAATATTGTGACGCTGGATATTATATCTTGTTTTGATCTACTTTATGATATTATAACTTGTGATGTTCTACATTATGATATTGTGACTTGTGATGTTCTACTTTATGATATTATAACTTGTGATGTTCTACATTATGATATTGTGACTTGTGATGTTCTACTTTATGATATTATAACTTGTGATGTTCTACATTATGATATTGTGACTTGTGATGTTCTACTTTATGATATTATAACTTGTGATGTTCTACATTATGATATTGTGACTTGTGATGTTCAACATTATGATATTGTGACTTGTGATGTTCTATATTATGATATTGTGACTTGTGATGTTCTATATTATGATATTGTGACTTGTGATGTTCTGTATTATGATATTGTGTCTTGTGACTTGTGATGTTCTACATTATGATATTGTGACTTGTGATGTTCAACATTATGATATTGTGACTTGTGATGTTCAACATTATGATATTGTGACTTGTGATGTTCTATATTATGATATTGTGTCTTGTGACTTGTGATGTTCTATATTATAATATTGTGACTTGTAATGTTCTACATTATGATATTGTGACTTGTGATGTTCTATATTATGATATTGTGACTTGTGATGTTCTATATTATGATATTGTGTCTTGTGACTTGTGATGTTCTATATTATAATATTGTGACTTGTAATGTTCTATATTATGATATTGTGACTTGTGATGTTCAACATTATGATATTGTGACTTGCGATATTCTATATTATGATATTGTGTCTTGTGACTGTGAGATAGCAAATATTTTTTTTTATGATTATGGTTGTGATTATCGTTGATTTATTATTTCCTTCTATCGTTCAGTTCATCTATGAATTTTTAGTTGCATTAAAATGCTAACTCACCTTCTACATAATCATTTATATTTTGAGTTTATATTTATGTGTGTGTACATTATGAAACCAGCTTCACTAGCGATATTATTAATGTAGCAGAAGATTATGTAAATTTATGATCACATGAGGTTGTACTCTCGTGAACTACTCTGTGAATAAATATCCTGCCAGAAGCTTCGCTATGAGAGAGAGAAAGAGTCACGAGATAGTTATTGAAGGATATGATATTGTGTCTTATGAAATTATGGCTTCTATTATGGTAGATAACAATGACTTGTTTACATCATTTTTTCACACATATATTATAAATATAAGATGAAAACCAAGACCAATTAAAAGAAGATTGTTCGTATCTTTAGTCTCATAACTGAGATGTTTAACACTATAGTGATATATTGGCTAGATACAAACAATCTGTCCTTGTAAAGAAGAGATGTAGTGATATATTGGCTAGATACAAACAATCTGTCCTTGTAAAGAAGAGATGTAGTGATATATTGGCTAGATACAAACAACCTGTCCTTGTAAAGAAGAGATGTAGTGATATATTGGCTAGATACAAACAACCTGTCCTTGTAAAGAAGAGATGTAGTGATATATTGGCTAGATACAAACAATCTGTCCTTGTAAAGAAGAGATGTAGTGATATACTGGCTAGATACAAACAATCTGTCCTTGTAAAGAAGAGATGTAGTGATATACTGGCTAGATACAAACAATCTGTCCTTGTAAAAAAGAGATTTAGAATGAAACTGACGCTCCAGAGAATGACACAGATATTTTCTAAATATCTGGTGGTCGTAAAAGTAGGCTATTGTCTGTCCTTGACAAACCTGTTTATATATTTTAGTGCAAAGATGCGTAATGGACTACTTGCTCTCTCTCTCCCCAACTCGAGAATCGAATCCCGGATTTTAACTTTGTAAGTTCGTAAACATACGGCTAATCCATCGGAAGACGACAAATGTGTAGATTCTGACTGTTCTTTCGGATTTGATTGTACAACTGATTAAAAACTATCAATCAGTTAGATTCGCCCTCATTTACAAAATGTTTTGTCATATTTAGATCGAGCAAGTGTTTGTTGATCTTCAGTCATATTTTATGCACTTCGATCACTGTGGCTACAAGAGTTTATACACAACAAAATATATATTTTACTTGTCTTTAACTCTATTTTACTGAAATGTCAATAACTATGAATATGTAACGATATATTTTCTGCTAATAATATTTTTTCACTCTTAAGTATATACAAGTGTGTTTTATTTCTTATAGCAGCTGGTGTCATTTCATAGACGGACTAGAGAAATAGTGTTATCATTACACTTACAACCGGTACATGAAATATTTTCAGTCTTACAGTCTTGGGGGCCGGCGAGGCTTAAATGTTAATGAGCCGAGCTGCTGAACGGAGGTCCAAGGCTCGGGTCGTGATATGCCTCTGAATAAGCTTTCTACTTTCAGCTGTGGAAGCGTTATAACTACAACAATCAATTCGTCCGTACGGTCAAGAGTATATTAAGCAGCGGGTGCTGCTGGTGGGTTATTTTGACTGGTTTTAAATTAGGGATAGCTGTGCCTGAAGCATCTCACTTGTTCGTTTAGTCCATGTATCGCATTATCTGCCTCTCAGGTTGAAAACAAAAAACAAAACTCGTGACTAAATGGGTTATTTTTTGTACCTGTCTACCTTAGTATAAAACATGTAATCACGTGACTTTTTCCCACACAATATATAATGTCAAGTTTATTTTTTTTTAATAAAATGAAAACACCAAGCTGGACGTTTTTGGTTTTAGAGGCGCAATATATTCGTTATTTTTTCATGAAGCTCTAGGAATATCATTTTTTCCATATATTATGACACAAATGTACATTATTCTCGTACATAATTAGAGCTTATAAAATAAAATTTTATAAACTATAATATTTTGGTTGCAGGTTTATATTAAGAAACTGAAGTTTTCATTGTACCATTTCCATCTCAAACTGATAAGAGTTTCTATAAGCATTACAGAAAATTCAACTGGTACATCAGTAAGGTTCTAAAGTAATAACGATGTTTTAAAACATTGAGCTCCGAAAAGTTTATATAATAATGTATATGTGTGAGATTAGACATCAAATTACCGAACTGTTTTAATACCGTTCACCACCGCTGAGAGTCTACATTTCTGTTGTTGTTTTTCTTGGTAAAAAACTACACAATGAGCTATCTGCACTTTGTCCACCGAGGAGAATCGAACCACGGATTTTAGCGTCTCACCGGGAAACAGGAGTCCATATGTTGCCTCATGTTAAGTAATTTCAGTTTTTGCCTGTTAAGCTGTCAATGTGAAAAACTGATAAAATGTTCAATTGAATTGCTCTTTTTTGTTGTTCTATATGAAATAGATATGGAACTCCAGCACTAATTAAAGGACTTAACTGCAACGTTTTGTTTGCTAAATGTTTTATGGGCTTAGTGGGTGAGAAATAAGGTCGTAATTTAGTAGTTTAGAAAAATGTGTATAGAAGACCTATGATGTCGATTCCGTTTATAATAGAAGCTTTAACTGTCTTTATTTTTTAGCGGACAAAAGTATCCGTGTAGGTAATAATTTTTTTCTGTTCTTCTAAAGCTACACAAGGTTATACGCACTAGCCGTCCATAATTTTGAACTGATAAACTAGAGAGAATGCAGACAGTCAAAATCACACACCAATTCTTGGGTTACTCTAATCCAATTGTGTGATTTAATCGTCACTGTTATAACGGTCTCAAAACGCAGGCCACCATTTTGTTACAACAGGACGCATTATCACAACCAAATCGCAGGGAACGATTTTGTTAAAACAAGACGCGATCCCTAGGCCCTTAAATTCACAATCTGGCACGCAACCATTAGGCCACGCTCGACCCCTAGAAAGGAGACATTGTATAGGTATATATATAGTGGAAAGTTATCACAATAACCAAGAGTCCGAGACTCCCAAATTAATCTGTATGTTAAGTTTACATGCGCATTATTCATATCTTGAAATATCCTTAACAAAGTGCTGTACTGTACTCTAAGTCCGGCGTGTCTTTGAAAATTTATTCAACTTAAAATATACAATCGCGAGTTAGATAAGTCGTTAAAAAAACGCTTCTTTATACACTTAACATGGTAGACATAATACATTATTCATATACGCAAAGTGAAGCGATATTGGTAACGTCAGCGTGCAATGATACTTAAAAAAAAAGAACAAAAAACAATTGAAAAGAAGTGTAATCTATGATAAGTCTACAGAAGAAAATATTAGCAAACTTATTCAATACGTAAGCATAACTTTATAATGAAAACAACAGGAGGAAATCTTCAAATACTAGCAGCGAACAGGCAAAATAAGATTTTTTTACGTAATCAACCGCACCAAAGAAAACGTAATAAAAACAACAGGTATGCGGTTATAGAGCAGAGCTAAAACTCCATACAAGTTGTAACAATTAAATTAAAACTTTTATGAAAAAAACTGCAGAACTTCATGAATAAGCACAAAGTTTTAGAAACAACTGTAATCAAACTCGAACGAATGAATATGAATATTTAGAGAAACTATAATCCAACGGTAATGAACATACATAAAGTTAAATGTAGAAACTTTGCAGAAACATCATCATTTGATGATTTCTCAAAGAACTCCAAAGTTCAGATTAATCTTTATAATTCTACAGTATGTTTTATTCGGTATATATACACAGTTTTTACATCAAAACATTAGAAAAACTACATAACTTCTTCCACCTGCGCACGGAAAACATTAATTTGAGCTTCGAACGCACAATATGAAACATACAAAACCTATACCATGACCAGCTGAGCTCAATCCGGCTGTAATCAAGGATAAGGGTTTTCAACCTGTGAAGCTCTGTGTATATGTCTCTATAGATGGGGATGTGCGATTACAGATTGGTTTAGGTTTATGTAACCATTCGCCATGTAATTTTCATTACAAAAGTGTATTTGATTGGGGCTGTAGTATGAGACTGTCCGTTTTCTAAAACAGTTTACAAGGCGGTTAAACTAAACAGCCCCCCAGCGGTATGTCTGCGGAGTTATAACGCTAGAAACCGTGTTTCGATACCCGTGGTGGGCAGAGTACAGATAGCCCTTTGTGTAGCTTTGTGCATAATTACAAACAAACAATAAACGAAACAAAAGGAAAACTGAGTCCCGAGACATTACCTAACCAGGCGGAATCTCAACGTAACAAGTAAATTGTATCAGTGGTATACAAAACAATTCATAAATCTGTATTCAAACTAGCCGTTGAGCCGGATGTGTTCTTGTGAAAAATCCGGGTATTATTGTGATCGTACCATTGCATACATACTTTAATGTATTTAGTATAAAAATAAAAAAGAAGAAAAGGTAAACGTTTTTTTTTTTAAAGGTACCTTTAGGTAAATCATGCAAGATTCAAAAGATCATCAAAGATTCGAGAAAATACAAGACACGGGTTTTACTGGACTTTTAAACGAGAGTCAAACCTTATACAGGTGTACAAACAAACCTACTCACAGAACCTTAATAAATGAGTCAAGTAAACAGCCTTTCAATCGTGCAGAGTTGGTAAAAACTGGCATACGGTGAATATCGTGAAGTAACGATAACAACAAAACTTTAGATGAAATAATGCAATCTAATCTTTATAAGTAGAAATATAAGAAATGTATATTTCAATTAGCTATTAGGAGATAAACTCGTACTTCAGGTACAATGTCTGTACTAAAATTATTTGATTACTGAAACAATATGTGAGGAAAAAAAATTAAACAAATGGATACAGACGGAATTGTATCCTCGACTTCCCGCGTATAAAGTGTATGATGTGCCATATGAGCCAAAGCTCAAAGATTGGTTTCGTATATGCATCATTATTAAGTGGAATATTATATATATATGAAAATAATATATGTTTTAAATAGATAAATCCTATAAATAATGGTGTTATTGTATTATCTAATCAAAAACACTATAGGTGTGAAAAAAAGGTGAGGCCAAAAAAGGATTGAGTGTGCGACTTAAAAGAATGGAATCAAAATTGGTGGCCAAACTGGTAGCTACACTTATAACATTGATAATAATTTTACAGCAGATATTCATTCAATAGTTAGCCAGACCGCATTTTTTGCTCAGTTGGGGCATGATGGTGAGAAAACAAAATACGCGGATTACCTAACTAATGAATGAATATTTGCTGTAAAATTATTATCAATGCCATTGTTCTTTTATTTACTGATGGCCAGGTTGATTTTTAGTTTCGCTCTAAGTACATTATTTACTCTGATCGGAAGTTATTATTAAATGATATGACAGATTACAAAGAAGACATCTAGATACAGAATCAGTCTCAAACTCTTGGGCTATTATTGTTTAACCAAATAATGGAATATGTTCGTCATTTTTACAGTTTACTCATGGTCCCAAAGCGCGTTAAGGATTGGAAATTTTTAATGTAGGTGATTTCTTGTTCTGCTGTATTCTAACTAAATATACCGTTTAATTTCGTTTCATAATTTATTATACAAATACCTAGGTTTAATATTAATGTTTTTGACAGATTAAAAGTTCCACTTTTTGTACATATCACTGTACTACCCCTCTATTTTTGGAGTCTTATTTTAAACAATTCCTATTCATGCTATGGGCTAAAAATTACCTAGATTCTCAGCTTAGCCTAGTTAATCTGGTTCCCAAGCTGAGCTTCAAACTTAATGTAAGATGGACCACATATATTAATTCTATTCACAGGCTGGATTGTAGAATGACCTATATGTTTATAATATAGTTTGTATGACTATACGGTCATAAGACTCGTATCATTCTCAAAGAGTACCGTTGATTAGGCGTTAGTGATTGGACACGAATTAACCTAGGGAAAAGTTGTATAGTGAAAGATTTAATTTATCGATAGAGTGGAATATGTCGTTAGCACGGTTCACAGGGTTTACAGAAAGGAAAAGAAGAGGGAGACAGTTGGCCTTGTCTGAGGATGCGATATAGAAACATCTGTCAATAAGATCACTAAGGCGAGTAACAATAGGATGCCAACTATCTTCCCGGGTACAGGACAATGATGAGAAACATCACTGACAGCCGTTCAGTGTCACGTTACAGGATTTGAATACCTCAAACTCACTGTTGGAGCAGCATGTGATTTTACGGTACAAGCGTGACCGGCACCTTCCCGTTCTATTCGTACTGTAACTAAACTTTATTGAATGGGGACCTAAGTGATACCCCGCATAGGGATTTGAATGTTAGTCTTTTAGTAGGTAAGGGAAAGCGCTCAAAATGGTAGGGATCGTTCCTGTAAATGGCTCACAACTTTCCATACATATCTGATGGGATTTTTAATATTTATTCTGTACTGTCAAGATAAATAAAATAAACACATCAGGCAATCAGTCCCAAGAAGCTGAGGTCAAGTGGATTTCAAATCCAACCACCACTCCGTCCTTCTTGATCGAGTACCATCATTAGCTGTCGAAATGTAGCTTTCTATGGTGTAGATACTACTACTAGTTCATTACGATTAGAATTATAATAATACTAATATCTTTTCACAATAAAATGTAATGAAAACTTTTATGTTTTATAGAGGGAATGACTGAAATATAATCAGATTCATACGTTATTCCATACGCAGTGAGATTGTAACATATTCTATTAAGTTTCGAAATGTCTAATTGCAGAAACTTTATTGAACATTCATGAGAAAAAATTATATAACAACACAGTAAAGAAACTGGGGTTTATCCATTTCTCATTTGAGGAATATGGTTCTTATTCTAGTTTAAGGCCACTACTTAGCCTGGCTCCTCATTGATCGCAAAAGATTAGCTCCCCATCTTTTTTAACTTAACAAAAAACAGTCTTCGTCAATGTCATTAAAAGTTTGATAAAAATCCAATGAAGCAAAGTATTAGTTGTAAAAAAAAGAAACTGCTATAACGGTTCTTCCTGTAATGAAATTAAATATTCTATTGTTTTTAATATGAAAAGAATATGATAAAAAAGCAGAAATTACAGTCAGGGCAGTTTATCCGTGTTGCTGCTTTCCGCATATATTGGTTTGTTATTTTTGAAAGGTTTTAAATAAACACATAACCCTCAGAAACGTATTTTTATCACGAAGCTAACATAACTATACTGCAAAGAAAACATTTTGAACTGAATAGTTTATGCAAAAAGGAACACGTATAGCAGATTTTAAATTTATGATTCGTGTTCCAAACGTGAATGCAGAGTTCATGTTTCGTTTATCATTTCAATATCTATAGAACTTTGTAGTAATAACTGTAGATGAATAATTATTTACAAATATCCATATAACGCACACTCAATTTCATTATATATATATATAATTAAGTTGCTTGGATATACACAATGAAAAAACATATAATTCCTTCAGAACTTTCTTTGGCATGGTTAATTACTGCCAAAAATGGGATTTTGACAAGCTAATAAACTTTACCTTTGTAGATAAAGACAGCCACCTTGCCGTGGTATCAGTTTTTTCATTGAGCAGATGGTGGTTTCGTTTTTTTAGTCATTTTTTTATGTTAAGTACATAATAGTAGAGAACATCCAGAGACGAGAGTGCGCTAGAATGCTTTCGAACTTAGCTTACAAAAGAAAAAAAAGTTTTCTTCAAACAATGAAGAAAGGGAAAAAAATCTTCCAGTCAATTGCTGTTTTTGTAGTAAACTAATACACTAATCATGCACTCATTTTTTCACTTTATAAAACGGTTCTCTCCTGAAGTTGTATATATAAGGTAGTTACATATGATCCCGTTTAGGATTACTTTCTCAACTTTATGATAGTTTTTACCTGTAACTTCATATCGACAACCACAATTTAAGATCTAAATTATCCATCTCTAATACTCTATAAAGTTATAATATTGATTATAAATGATACAATAATAATAATAATAATAAAAAACTATTATCTCCTATATTTTATTTCTGAGTCAGCAGATGTGATCATGCAAACCTAGTCTCGGAAGGAATACATTTTAACGTAGGTATTTCATACATGTTTGCTTTTCTATTATCAGTCGAAAATCTGAGCTGTGGGATTATTCAAATACCACGTTACCATGCTTAGCAAATTTTTAGGTAGTGAAAGACTAAGAACTGTTTTGTAACTCGTTGCATTTGTGTGACCACTGAACCCAAAGATCTAAAGATGAAATATCAGATCGTTAAACATCCAGTTCAAGTATGATATAGTCAAGAATCAGGGCATAAAATATCGGCTATGATCTTTTTCAAAATATTATCACGTGGATGAAGTTTTGAAAAGTTATTTTTTCCAACTTGTTTCAGCTTTCTGACCAATGGTCAATGCATGGCCTCAGGATATTCCCACCTTGAATGATTACACGAACGATAAATGAAAATCGTTGCTTTAAGCTGAGCACGTTGCGTCTACAGCACTTAGCAAGCTATTCCTACAGACACGCCCCTACACTTCTTTTCTCGGTCTACGTCCAGGTTTTGGGAAAGTGGTTTTTCTGAACAATGTAAACTTTTGAATCGACCATTCACTTATCGTAAACGTTGGTTGTAAAACGGACATACAGACTAACATATTTTAAGTTTTGCTCGCAAGGACGTCGCACCTGTTTCTTCCCAGTAATCCCATTATGAAAAAGGAATCAAACGGGAAGAAATTTCCATTTTGTTCCTCCAAACTCATGGACTTTCAGCCCATTTTCCATAAGCCATTTGTCGTTTTTCTTGGAGACCGTTGCTGAAATTCTTTCTGATGGACTTAGTGATCTTCTAGCTTCTGTTAACATAAGATTCTCTTCCCACATGTAATAACATAGAGACAATCAACCATCGGTTTATCTATAAGGACCTATAGAGAATAAAATACATAAAGCTGTTCATACTGAGTGCTTGCCGTTGGAATGTTCAATAGCGTATAAGTCGACCACAAAAAACAAAAAAAACAAGACTACTATCGTGCAAAATAGTTTTATTTGTGCAGATCGGACAACTGTAATTAAAATCAAACTGAAGTTTGATTATAATAACAATGACTTAAAATTACATAACAAACGGAATTCTCCGATAGTTTCTTAAGGATTTTTAATTTTGTTATTCGTCTCCCTGTGGATTAACGGAAAGTTTACGAATTTAAAATGCTAAACTCCGGGGTTCGATTCTCCGTGGTAGACAAGAGCTTAAATAATCCATCATGTAGCATTGTACTAAGAAAACACCAGCTTTTGTCATTTAATACAATGTATAATCTATATCAAGGCAATAAATATATTGTGTTTATTTATTTTAAAGTCATCGATAACTTCTCGTGTTGTTTTTTAGTTTTCATAAATGGGGTAGGGGTTGACCTAACGATTAGTTCGTTGAATCGGGTCAAAAGGTCCGAAGTTCGAGACATGTTGCTGCCGAACGCGCTCCACACTTTCACCTGTGCCCGTAGTAAAAGTGACAATAATTCCAGTTATTACGGTGTCTAGTGTTGGTGACTGACTACCTTTCTACTGGTCGGTAGTTCAAAATTAGAGACGGCTATACTTAAATCCCAGAAGCCTCTGACCAAACCGTTTACCACACTTGACCATACGGTGCCGTTCCGGTAGAAAATTCTAATTCTGGCCTAATTTTTGTTTCATTGCTCAGTAATTTTTATCTCTGCAATTTTTAAGGCCAATTTTACACTAATTTAGTAACATTATATCTATTTAAGTCTTGAGTGTAGCCTACATATATATATGTACGTATTTCTTTCTGCTGTCCCGTTGTTTCATTAACTTTCATTCATAAAATATTTTCTCTTCAACTCTGCAAATTCAAACTAAATTACGTTATATGAACATTTTTTATAACCCTCTGTTTAATTATTAAAGTACCCTACCAAGGCCTTTCACTAACTTAATAAAATTAAACTCACAGACTCTTAATGTTTTTCTTTTCTTCCTAAACGTTCGTTATAGCTTTAAATTATATTTTAAGTTTTTATATTATTTTACAAACTATTTTCGCTATATATGTTCAATATTTCAACCATTTTGGAGGTATACATAACCCAAACTCTAATAAAAACAATCATAATGTCATAATCATTGTACTGATATTCCAAATTTTATTAATAAGTTAAACGATCACATTCAGATTTTAACTTAAAAACGCTTGCAAACTTTAGGAAACTTGTAGCGAAAAAACAATTCAGATATACATAAACTTTTAAATCGTTTTATCCATACTTACTTGTTTGTTTGTTTGTTTTTTAAATTTGCGTAGCAAATGAATCAACAAAATTCATAATAAAAACACCGCGTATATGTCTTTATAATGTTGACAGATACGTAGAAAACGAAATCATCCGTTTCTTGAAATTGGACAGTTTGTTCAAGTATTGTGAACCGAAGTGGCCTAGTGGTTGGCGTAACCAGACTACAAATCTGAGAATTCATGGTTCGTGTCCCGTTGCCGCAAAAACTCGTTCCGCACTTTGAAGTCATGGTTGCACTATAAGTGCCACAATTAAATCCCACTCGTCGGTTAACAAACGTAGTGCAGGTTTCACGGGAGGGGGGGTACTGTCCATTAATTGTCTTCCCCCTCTCTCTAAAAATATGTAGTCTATCAATTCAAAAAGGAACAACTAGGCGAGGGTATCCCTTTTGTATCTCTGCTCAGAAACAAACTCTGTAATATTGCATAGAAAATATGATATGAAAATGTTTCTGATAACAAACTTCATTTTATTTTCGAGAGTTTGATTGTTGTCTGATAATTTATGAATATAGACTTGTAAAGAGTATGATATCCAAACTATAACCTAATGATATCTTTTAAGTTTTAAAGAGATTCAACAAATCACTACTAAATTATGCGACTTATATTTAATATCAGATTAACATTTAATGTATAAAATATTTCAAATAAAAAATCATCAGTGCTCACTAAGATAAAATGTAAATCAATTACGTGCCGTACTGCTAAATATAGTTACTTAACTTCTGAGATGCTACCTAATGTTACAAATCACGGTTTCAAACCACAAACAAATCACGGTTTCTGATATCTCGGAAAGCCATCAGTGAGAGAGTGTGGTATTGTTTGAACAAGTAGCTTTTATGATTCTTTATTTCCATAGTCTTAGACGGTATTACAGAGTTTGTCAGTAGTCCCTCTGTATGGTATCTTTTCTTGAAAGTTCCCAAAAGTTCCTCCAGGGACCTGTGTGAGAAAAACAACTGCGTTTGAAGCTCGCCATAAACCGATCAGTGATCCCTTTATTCACGTGCTAACTGTGCCTATACTTCCATTATTATCAACTACTGAACGGATGACGCTCTCCGTCGAGAATTTCTAAGCTTATTAGGGGTGGGTCGAGTCAGTGGGTGTTGTGTCTACTGATAATCACCCTTAAGTGACCTAGGGGAGGCCTTTGTGCCGAAGTAGAATCTTTGAGTCAGAAATCAGGTGAACAAAGAAACTTTTATTGCCTACACAGGCAGTTTGAAGAAACTTACAAGATAGCCCGTGATTACACTGCTGGTTGTCAATTGATTAGTTAGCCAATTACTGTGGTATGACCCCATTCCCATTCCCCATTCCCACAGTGTTTAGTTCTTTTTCTTCTGGGAGATTGTTTATTGTTTTGCTTTAAATATTGACCTAAGTATATTGGTAGCTAAAAAAGGCAACTTCTGAAATAAATGCTAACGTTTATACTTATTAAAAGATATAACATGGCTATATTATTAAATAATTGTTAACACCCATCTACTAAGCATCTATGGCAATGATGCTACAAGGATAACAATATATGTTATTAATATTCGCAAATCAAGATAAACATCACCAAATATTAGTTAGAATAAACAATACTCTCTTTTTTTCTTCTCTTTTGGAGGCAGAGACTGCAGATGGAAAATTATCTTTCTGCTTTGATTAACTCTTAAGAGGTACATTGAAATGACAGATTAATATACCATTTAATACCTGGAAAATATTATTTTATAATTTGACCATAGAGCTTGAGCATAATCTTAAGGCTATACTATAAATAATATATGCTGAATTTCATTTGTTGTTTTTATTTGGAATATCGCGAACAGCTTAACTTAGCGGTGTATTGATGTTCATGGTTATCGAAATCAAAATCATGCAAATTATCCCTTCGCTACAAACGGCTGAACATACGTTACTTATTTGTTTCAGTTAAATAAGACGAACTTCACACAAATAAAGTTCGTTTTTTTCCAAATAACAAGAATGTGCATGTCACTATACCAAGTGGTAAAACATCGTATATAAACAAAAGTACCCGTCCCCAGTGCCGTGAAAACTTTAAGTTAATCTATCAGTTGAAATTATTTCATGGACTTTAAAAAGGTTAATTGTGTTGCACTCTTGGTTTCACTCAGAGCCAAAGCTTTGAGCTACCTATACCACCCACCGCGAAAAGTAATTGTTGAGCATTTCAGTCACGTAATGAGAGGCTTAAAATGAGTTTTACTCTGTTTCTAACTATTTATTCATTTATGTTTTATAAAGGCTACTAGAAAACAACTTTTATTAGAATAATCTAGAATTGGAATAGTAATATGTACTCAAATGTACGATTTAATATAATAATTATAACTTGTTGGATGATGCTATAAACAATAGCTGTTAGCTATTGGTCGAATGAAGAGTATATTCTATTTGATATGCACGTACTCTAAAAACGTTATAAACATGACGATGACTCGTTATCATTTGTATTGTGCACAGTTACTAGAAGATCGTAATGGGATATATTTTGTTTGTTGTACAGCACAAAGTTGCTATACAGTGGGCTTCCTGTGCCCTCCCCCTCCCCCATGGATATTTTTTATCGCGAATTCTTACCATTTGTATTTCAAAACTTAAGCAGAAAGCTACGATATACACGTATATCTGAATATCATAAATGACTATTTGTTAGTATATTACCATAATACAAGAAATAATTGTTCTAACTTAATAGATTTCATATTTTGATATTTGAACATATTCTTCTTCTTAAGACATATAGATCCGTTTTGCTACATCAATGTATCTTCAGACTGTGATTGTTCTATTTCTTTGAAACGACTTATTTGTGCAGTTAAGATAATTAACTACTACAGCTTATGAGAATTAAAGGATTTGTCAAATGGTAAATACATACAGAGAGAGAGAAAAAAGACTCAACGTCTGTATATGAGAATTATCCACATATCAAACCATATATCAATGTATGTTGTGTTTGTGTTTGCGAATTTTTGTTTGTCCGCCAACTCTTCCCAAAGTCTTGGAGTTAGCAGACGTAAATTGGCAGGCGGACTCGAGGTGGCTCGTGGAGGGAGGGGAAATTACTTATCTATATGGTGTAAACCTCTTCCAAGAGGATACCAACAGGGTCTAAAAACCCCGATAGCTCACTCAGGCATGATTGGGTCTAGGAAAAGGTGTTCAGGTTCTTTGAACCTAAATCTAGTATCGGATTCTGTATTCCTAGAACCCCTCGGGATCCCGGGGACATCATGCTTGAAACTGTGCTTGCGGGATAATGGAGGAGCTTGATCACTACATTGGGATCTCTATGAATCACTAGGGAGGCCTTTGAACCCAGCAGCGGAGCCTGGGTTATACTAGTGAAGAAAATGTTATGGTATTTCCACATAGGGACCGTCTACATATTAAATATACACAGAAAGAAATGAAAGGATTACCTAGGTTTGCGTATGGGGGGGGGGGGGTTCCAGATATAAAATACCAACGGAGGAGAAGATTATACGTTGTATATAGGGACCGTCTACATATTAAATATGCACAGAGAGTCAATAAGATTAAATATTATGTGTGGGTATCATCTAGATATCAAAGACGTAGAAGAGAAGAAACGTTTAGGGGTGACGTATACTTGTCATTTAGATAAGTACATACAAAGATAAATGGTCTGTGTATGGGATTCAACTATAAATTAAAGCCACACAGTGGGAAGAAGGAGTTAAGAGTTGTATCAATAAAACATAGAGGGAAGTGAAGTAGGATTAGAAAAGGTATTATTGTACTTACGGTGAAGCGTGAACCTGTCTTCTTTTACTCCAGTGCCATGTTTGCACGCAGACTTCGTGATCATCACTTTCCATTTCTCTCTGTACATCAAAGAAATCATTAAGCTAATTAAAGACGTGACTTTAAAATAGAACACGATGAAGTTGGTTTGTCAGGTCTTCTGTTTTTAAGATATAATAATCAAAACATTACGTGCTCTAATGTGTTAAAGTTATGATGAGACCAAAACCGACAGAAAGTATTTGTTTTGATTATATATTTATGTTGACTTACGTTTATATTACAACAGGGGTTTCCTGGTGACTAAGTAGTAAGTCGGAGGGATTATCTTACTAGATATCGGGTTTCGATACCCACGTTGGACAGAGTACACATAACCCAGAGTGCGACGTTGTGTTTAATAACAAGCAAACAATATAATAAGCAGGCAATATAGTGTAACGATATTATAGAAATATTTACCAAGCAGGCGTAATTTCTGATAATTGCATGTATTATTCAACATCCTATAGCTTAAACAAACAAAATCAGTCTTCAAACTATATATTTAAGGTCGAAGGAGGCTTAATTGTTAGCGTGCACGACTGAATCCAATTCAAGGTTCACGACTCGTTGCCCCCCTCCAAAAAAAGCGTAGGTGGGCTATAAAAGTGATAGTAAAATCCCACTATTTAGTCGGGCAAAAGTAATCCAAGCATTGGTGACGAGAGCAGTTGGCTAACTGCATTCCCTCTAGTCTATCAGTCCAAAATTAGGGTTAGCTATGCTGAGATAGTACCAGCGTAAAATTATGAGATAAAAAAGAAATACAATAATTGTTTTACATCACATTGAATTAATTTGTAAAATGTGTTATGTAATGTTAAGAAGTTATATTTATGTTGTATACATTTTACTATTAGAGAAAAATCAAATCCATGTCGTGATCATATTTTTATACGAAAAAAAAAAACAAACAAATTGGACTTAATACAAACGGCAGTTATAAAAACTATGATTACAAATTATGTTATTACAACTTTAGAAATTAATCTAAAAGTATCAGCGTACATAATAATCGTAGTACATTAAACAATAGTGAAATGTAAAATAAATTATAAGAAAATAAAACAAACTAATTTTAGTAGTACTTATGAAGAGTTAAATATATATAGATCCATATAATTTTTTTGGTACGATAGTAGAGAATATAAATACTTATAAATAATTACTGGTAGAAAATCACAAAATTCTACAAAATTTGAAGGTATTTCAGTAGATAATAAACTAATATAAAAATAATGGAATATAATTAGTGAAATTAGTGGTAGAAAATCACAAAATTCTACAAAATTTGACGGTATTTCAGTTGATAATAAACTAATATAAAAATAATGGAATATAATTAGTGA
>NW_013666557.1:150423-161368 GCF_000517525.1 Limulus polyphemus | reverse complement strand
AATCACAAAATTCTACAAAATTTGACGGTATTTCAGTAGATAATAAACTAATATAAAAATAATGGAATATAATTAGTGAAATTAGTGGTAGAAAATCACAAAATTCTACAAAATTTGAAGGTATTTCAGTAGATAATAAACTAATATAAAAATAATGGAATATAATTAGTGAAATTAGTGGTAGAAAATCACAAAATTCTATAAAATTTGAAGGTATATTAGAAGATAATAAGATTAATGATTAGTCCCAGTTATATGTGAATTCTTTTAGTGCATTTTCATAAATAGTGCAAAGCAAACTATAAGTAAAAACTGGTATAACTGCTCAAATATACATAATTTATAAATAAAAACCAAGATAAAATAAGAACACTATGTAACTGTAAATGAAATGTATATAACACCAATTGAGATTTTACAAATTCTTGAAGTAAAAAAAGAGAGAAAATATTTAAAAAACTCTTTTTATTAAGCATCAAAACTTTATAATAATATTCCAAATAAAATAAGACAGCTATTTATTGCCAAAAATATGTATATTAGATTAGCATTGAAGAAATGGATAACTAATGGTGATGAGCCAGTAAAACTCTTTATAGTTTGTACATGAATTCAAAATAAAACATTAGGAATATTTAAAATCTTATTCAAATTATTAAATAATAAACGTTGTTAATGTATATTTAGAATACTGTATATTCAGTATTGATTTATGTATTATTAACAATGCTTGTATATTTATCGAAACCCAAGTTTTTGAGGTGTCAGCCCGAAGACTTTCGCTGAGCCACTGAGGGGAATATTAACACTCCTTTCATTTATTATAAATACTATTTATTATAGCTAGCTTAACCTTTTAAAGTAAACATGATCCACACTTGATAAAATATTGTGGATAACACAATGTGTACTGTGAATTTTCCTAATACTTTTGTTGATAGAAAATACGTTTAAAGATGAACTGAGCTCCATCCTCCAAATTATAACAAATATTATGTTTGTATTTATGAGAACACTTCGGTTCTATATCTCGTAAAGCAAATTATGAAGAATGGTATGTGAAAAATCATGTATCTCTTAATGTGCAGTTTGCCAAGTAAGTACATGTGTGTTTTATATCATATTTGCTTTTAAATCAAAATTATAATTTTAAATTTATACAGTATATTTCAGTCGACTGTGAGTCTGGGTCATTTAATCCGTTTCAACCTATGTTTTCAACTATAATAACATCAGTAAAACGTATACTTAACGACAAAAGAGGCTCAGAAAAATAATAGTTTTTCAGAGGCATTATCTTCGTATACAGATGATCAGATCACCCTTCGTTCACCTGCTACTCAAAACTCATGCATGCAAGAAACTGAAAGATATATCTACATGTATCCTTGTTCTAAGTTCATCATGTTAACCACGTATTTATACACTTAGTTAGTATATACTTTTATCTTAGATCACACATATATTTATGTGTGTCTGTGAGGTCACAAACACAGCATCTGATATCGTTCGCAGGTGGCGCTACAGTTCTTTTTTTACTGCACTTGTAAATGTTATCAATGTTCTTACGACATTAAAAGATCAACGGTTGATGAAGCCTGTGATAATAGTATCTCGGCTACTCCGTTATAGGTATCACGTGTAGTAAATCGGCTCAGGCCCCACACAGCTCGGCTCTGTGTGTGGCAGCTCTTTGACTTGTTTCCAGCGTGCCGAGGTCAGCAGCGGTCCGAGTTGGGGATAGATAATCATGCATATAAGGCACGCTTTTTTAATCAACGCTCGAATTGAAGCTGTAGCGGCTTTCTGACAAGCATGCATACCAGGCGGCGCCACAACTTTCCTACCTGCTATAAAAGCGTGTAATTGGATTTTAGGCTTAGCTAGGTAAGCACTGATCAGGCCACATTGTCCATCTGACGTTCAGCCTTAGTGATCGAAACAGAAGAGAAATTAACCGTTAACTATGTTTGTATTACCACAAAACTATACATACTAAATTTTTTCCCTGCCCCGCAAGTAGGTTGTCAGAATATCCATCATGATCACGCGACGCGATTCCGAAAGATGTTTTAAGCATGCAAGCTTCCGAAGATTAATGGATGTTCTATCAAATTTAGAATATAAAATACTCCATTTTCTAACATGTGTTTCACAAAAGAGCCACGCCTGTGGGGAACATTTGTAGCTTTCATTGACTTATAAAGACGTTTGTGTTTCTTGTCTTCGTGAAATTGTATAGCGTTTTTGTCTTTCAAAAGGTTTACTATAAAGAGGTTCGTGGTACTTTATGCTACACATAGGTTAAACAAATAGGTCAGAGACTCAAAGATTCAGGCGTAGTCTCCATAATTTAGAAATAATGACTAGAGAGAGGGCAAACAGTCATCTCCACCTGCTGCCAACAAGGAGAATAGCGTGACTGACTGTTAGAATTATAACACATTCAGGAATATGCGGAGAATGTTCAGAAGAATATCGCAGGTTCAAACCGTGAACCCTCCAACCGCAGCCCGACTCGCTAATCAGTAGCTCACGCTTGGCCATTATATGTATCTTGCAAACTACATATGATAGGGATTTCACAAAAATTATATTTGTAATGTTATATATGAAGAATTAATAAACCATATGCAACATAGGTTTCATTTTGTGCTCTAAATGAAAAATTAAAAGAAATTAGACAATATTTTTCTTCAACAGAACTGCAAATGTGAAATTTAAGGATAGCCATTGAATAACAATGATTTGAATATGCAAATACAATAGTACGTCTCGCCACAGATGGAAGCCATCTTGTCCTGGTCAATACTTTCAGCCCCTGTATATTTAGATCATTGCGAATTCCAGACTTATGACTGGAAAACTGTGCGATCGAATACAGCGCAAAGTAAAAGGGCACAGAAGAGCGTCTAGGGCATCAATGGGCTCCGAAACCACACCCCAAGCCAATCGGTCAGGTGAAGGCAATGGTTGCAAAAGAAACCCCTGTAACCCAAAACGTCGTTATGATGTAGCTGGAGATATTTCTTGGTTAACAAGATAATAAATAAGGCTTTAAAACTGATTAAGGTTCACTAGCCAGGCCTCAAAATTTCGTTCATCAGAAAGATGGTTTTAAAAATAGAAACCACAGCAGTCTCCCCACTCCTACCCCCTACACAGTGCAGTCCAGCAATCGTTTTCACTTTTGCTCTGCTCATTCATGGTCTTAGATCCCGACGTCCACGCACAATGGTGGGTCTCTCAAGAATTGGTCAATATCTGTGTCTGTGGTTGACTTTTCCATCTTCTACAGAAACTTTAAAATTGCACTGTCAGTATCACCACGATTAAGCAGCATGTTTAATCTTCGGGCGTTTCGGAATTTATATATTCCATCATCAGCAGTCTCCAAAAGGTTTTCATAAAACATACACATCTAGTATACAGGATGTCCGAAAAGTCTGGAACCATAGGTGATGTGCAGGTTTTCTTGATTGCAAATTCGTGTCTTATTATGGCGCTGTCAAAACATGAGAATGTGTTAATCCTGCTTCGTGGCAGAGAATGTTGGTCTCAGCGGAGGGTTGCTGCCGAATTTAATGCACGTCATCCAGAAAGAGAGAAAAAAGAAAGATCAGGAACACCGAACATCTGAAACAGCGAATTCGCGACGAATGTCGGACCGTTGACAATGACATGAAAATGGAAATACTGTTTCCAAACTTGTTTCGAATTACAGCACGTGGAACACAATCTGTAAAATTCATTGAAGTGCCTATGGTGTATATATATATATATATATATATACCAACTTTTAATACAGAAAAAAAAAGGTACAAAATATACAGAAGGATTACCGAAGATTAAACGATTGAAGGTGTAGTTTCAAGGCAGCACAGAACCTAGAACATCCTTCTTGCGAAACATGATTAACCCTGAATAAGGAAGGTGGATGGGCGAGAGGTGAAGGTATAGTTTCAAGGCAGCATAGAACCTGGAACATCCTTCTTGCGAAACACGATTAACCTGAATAAGGAAGGTGGACAGGCGAGAGGTGAAGGTATAGTTTCAAGGCAGCACAGAACCTGGAACACCCTTCTTGCGAAACACGATTAACCTGAATAAGGAAGGTGGACAGGCGAGAGGTAAAAATTGCTGTAATCTTAATTGCTTTGAGCAGTGTTGGCTCTAAGAACCGAAGAGAAATCCGACGTCAATTAGCTTAAAGTTAGTAACATTATCTTTGATTTTAAATTTTATAATTCACACAAACTGTTGAGTGTCTAACTTTATACAAAAGTTGTTCTTCAAAAACACAATTTTCTTAAACCTTACGTATTCTTCGCCAACAAATTCTCTAATCATGGGAATGGTAAAAAAATAAAAGAAAATGATGATTCAGATTACATAATAAATAACAGCTTAACTTTACTCACAGCTGAATAAGTTTTCAAACTAACTAATTTCTAGGTATTCAATAGCTAATTCCTTCACGAAACTGACTTTTTACGGAAGTCTCCTACTTCTACTATGACATATATGTATAGAAATGATTAGAAACGTTACGGTTCTATTCACTAATAGTGTATCCATTTCTCTTTGATTTTCGATAAGAATATCAATGCGGTGATTTTTCTTAGAACATTTATTTCATTTTTCATTCTGGTTTTTGTAAATATTAATAGCGTTAGTATAAACGTGAATATAATAATTATAGGTACCGGGTGCCCTTATGTCCGAAAAATCTGACAGTTTGCAGAATTGTAAACTAAAAAAAAATGAAAGAATAAACTGTTTACACGGCCCCTCATTTTCCCACGAGTCAAGAATGAGAAAATTGTGTATTCGGAGTAGGCTTTGGGCATAAGATCTTTAATAAAGGAAAATACACCATGCTAAACGAAAAGTCTAAACGTTATGAAAATGAAGAAAACAATTGTTAAAAAACGTTTGAATCTATAAAGACCTGAAGAAATAAATGCTTAAATAATAAGAGGAAAAGGAAAATGGAGTATTTTAAACGTACGTATTGAAAATACGAGACGGTGTTGAAAGTGACTTGAAAAAAAAAAGATGACATTTTTGTCAAGTTATCCAGGGAAGACAGAATATATAACACTGTAGATCGTTATCTCTAAATAAAATATACAGTTGCGAAATAGTTGGATCGAATATCACTAATTGGTGCCTTGTTTCATTTCATATCCTTTTGTTCCTCGCATGTAGAATGTCAACATCAATGTTTCAAAAAAGTATTTACAAATAATTAAAGTTGATCTTTATGAAAACACTTATGTAGTCTTAGGAAAATGACCGATGCTGTATAAGAAAGCAGAACACTCTAAAGTGGTCACCCGGTCGGTCAGCGGTAAGTCTACGGACATGTTACAACGCAAAAATCAGGGGCTCGATTCCTCTTGGTTGACAGAGTGCAGCTATACCATTTTGTAAATTTGCACAAAATAAATTTAGCTTTGGTTAGCAAACAAGGTAAAATAATTTTCGTGATACAAATTAGGATTCTAACGGAATAAGATAATATTTTTATTTGTTAACTAGTTCAATAGGACTTTCTGAAACTGTTGCAGTTGGGGACTTGATACTAATTTGATATCTAATGTATTCGAACTTCCTTGACTGTCCGAGCAAGAGCATCAGAAATTAAATAAGGAGGAGTCTTTTCAGAACGTGTTTTCTTTTTTTATTATTTTTGCGTGACTAAGTACCAAATAAACTCGAATTGTTATTTAACTAAACTTCATTTAGCATCGATATAAAAAAAAGAATTCGAAATAATTTATTATAAAATAATTTTATAATTTGAGAACTGGCCAATAAGCAGAAAAATGGTTCATTACAAAAGAAAGCTTGCTTTGACACCAAAGTGTTCATTTTTTTAGTGCTAATTCACGAAAAAATATTTCTACGTTTTGTTAGTTTCTGACCAAAGAAAATCAAACCCCCTTGTTTATCCTGCAGCTGGCCTGTGACATTCACGTTTTTGTGACGTAAAACACCAGTTTCAATATATGAGTCAGACACGTATTTGTTTCAACGATTAAGTCAACAAATATTACACATCTGGTATTATTCATTTAATTGTTGGTTGTCTTAGAGCAAAGCCACATTGGGCTGTCTGCTGTGTCTACCTCGGGGAATGGAACCCCGGATGTTAGCGTCTTAAATCCGTAGGCTTACCCTTTGTCCCGCCGGGGAATTATCCACTTATTAATATTTAGTCTCTATTTACTGGAGAAAGGGGGAGGCCTGTTGTTAACATGCCTGACTGAGGATGAAAGGTTCAAGGTTCGAGCCGTGATATGTCATGAACACACTTTCAGTTGTATGGGTATTATAAAATTAGCACTAAAGCCTGTTATTCGGTTCCAAAAGTCGGACAAAGCTCTTGTAGGGGGTGGGTGCTGCTGAATGATTGTCCTTGATTTGGTCTGAAGTTCTAAATTAGGAATGTCGCTAGGGTTAAAAATATTAAGTATTATTCATTGGCAATTTATAGTTTTAAAGCACTGATTACTATTTAGTTCATTGTGACAATAGAAATTACTACACAGTCCATAGAAGGTTGCTATTGCCTTTCATAATTAGCAAATCGAGATCGATTTGAAGACACTCGGTCAGGATGTACATGGAAAGCAGAATATTATATATGATGCAGCACACCTGTAAAACAACAAATAGCTTTTGTGTATACGTTTATTGTAAGCTTGGTTTATCTGTCAATAGGGGGCATCTGCGTTAGTTTCCTGTTCTCTTTCGTTGATAGATAAATATTATCATTAAATTACGATCAAAGTAGATTAGAACAAAAATTAATCAAATAATTAACATAGCTAATTAAATATAGCGGTCTAGCAAAACGTATGCAACGTTATAAAACAAAAACTTATAATAATTATAATTCATTGATGCATCAGTTAGAATAGATAGATTGATTAATTTTATAAACTCATAGTATGTAGTAATAGTATATATATATGTACAAACTAACACAAAAGTTTGTAGTACATTCATTTAGTTTTCGTGAGAGTTGTTAATATTTGACGCTAGTTGTTTGGGTAAAACTTTTATTTTGCTAACGTTTAAGTGGCTATATCGTTTGTTTGTTTGCATTTCGCGCAAAGCCACACGAGGGTTATCTGCGTTAGCCGTTTCAAATTTAGCAGTGAAAAACTAGAGGGAAGAGAGCTAGTCATCACCACCAACTGCCAACTCTTGAGCTGCTCTTTTACTAACGATTAATGGAATTGATCGCTACATTATAACGCCACTATGGTTGTTCGTTGATACAAGAATTCGAACCCACGCTCCGCAGAATGCGAGTCGAGCGACCTAAGCACATGGCAATGGGCTATACAGGTCACACTCATCAGGGTTTATTACAACCGTTCGTTTAACAACCAAGAGTAAACAAAGAGCAATACAGTAAAATAAAAGGTAATCAATTATAATCAAATTTACCATTAACTTATAATTGACATTAAAGTGTATTATTACAGCTAAAGTATCAGTTCTTACGATTCATAAATGAAACTAAATCTAAATAAAACACACTAAATTGCTTTCTACAATATACTTATCTTTAGAAGAAAAAAAATAATACTCTATATTTAATTTAACATAGTGATTATATATATATATATTGTTTAAAATATTCAAAGATGTATAAAGTGGAGGTTATAATTGATAAACATTATCATATTTATTACTAGCTCGAGGTTATGTAAATTCATGATTAATGAAAGGTTATCTTAGGACATGAAAAGTTGTAGCCTTATATGTAATTCTAAAAAACACAAAAACGTCCATAAAAACTGCAAAACACAAAATGTATTTCTGCATGAACCCAACAAACCTCCATACTAAATTTGGTGAAGATCCATCAACAGGGGGAGAAGTAGTAGTAAAAAACGCAAAATGCAAAACTGAAAATTTGTATGTACTCTCGCATGGACCTAACGACCCTCCATACCAATTTTGGTAAAGCTCCATCCACGTTCTGCGAAGTAGTTACATGGACATACAACTGACAACAGACAGTACTATTATATTTATACAGATATAACTGTTCAGCTAAATATTATGCTACAGCATTATTCTTAGCCCCAGCAACCAAAATGAGCTATCTTTTCCATAGATATAACAACAATTACAAGAATAAATATAAATGGTGCTTAAATTATAAGTGCAGTGTTTTAACAGTTTCCATTGTTGGGTGAGTTCTTTTGGATTAATCCCCTGGTAAGTCAGCTGTAGGCTAAAATTCGAGGTTATTTTCCACGTGATAGTCAAAACAATGATAGCCCATTGTGTAGCTTTACGCTATAAAACAACAATTTTTGGATTATTTGGTTAAAAAAATATCAAAAATTAATTCCAATTAATGATAACAAAAACGTGTATTTCTCCTCCTGGAATATATTATTGGGTTAGTTTAACTAATGTTCACCGTTAGGCCTAAGTTCCCATTAGACAACAATTTCACTTACTAATTTTTTCGTATGAACTATACTTCTGATATCAGTATAGTTCCTTCCAAACACAAACTCGTTATTCATAAAACTGAACTAACTGACTGATAACAGACAAACTGACTAACTGCATAATTTGTTACCATCTACCTTGGCCTTACTCGTATTTTCATACTGCTAAAATCGTTTCATAAACTTCTAAGAAGGCTCTAGTCATTAAGCCACGTGCTCATCACGTGACGTCAAACTTCCTCTGGCAAAATAACAATACAAACATCTAAATTAAAAAACATAAGCTGAAGTATTTTGCCCTCCCTAGATTGTGAAGTCCTTTGAATACTCACTCCTATTACACATATACACAAAGCGATACGTTAATTTGAACCACCATAATTAACAATAAAACAACTCTTGACAATTAACAGCATTAATATTTGTAAGTACACAATAAATATAGACTTTAAAACCATTAAATGATTAATTAAATGAGCGAAACAAAATACAATCAAAATATGATGTACGAATAAATCTTTCTTTATTCGTATATTAACCCTAAAGTGTCCAATCTCTTTGTGGTTTTGTTTTCTGTGACTTATGATAGGATGACTCTAGTCCTTTGTCATCTGTTGTTGTTTTGTCCCTGGATAAGTTATTTTCAGGTAGGTGGTCATGATAATTGGTGGTAATTCCATTCCCAATGAAGTTATCTCGTCAGGAGCAATGAGCTCATCAAGTTGAGTTCCTCTGGCGAAATCTTACTTAAAGCTAACCAGCTGGCCACTCGTTCTTTGATAAACTTCCAAAGGTGATCACGGTGAATGATCTTTGGTTTGTACCGCCAATATTTGGATAGGATTTCCTGGTCATAGACTGTGAAACTGATTGAACTATATACATCCATGTTCCCAGATGAAGTCTATATCCAGTATGCACTCTTCCTCGATGTCAATCACACACACAAACACGCGCATTATATTGTTCAGAAACGGTTTTCATAGTGAAGATTACTTCCATCTTTTCTCCAAGTGTAACTTTATGACCACTCGTCATTCGCATCAATTCTTCCTCTTGCTTCATCTCTGGAGGCAATTTCTCAGCTTTCATTACAGGAGTAAGTCCAACAATAACAACTGTAAAACCAGTATCACTCAATATGTTGCATGGCTTTCCATGAATGTATCCTTTGACTTGTGGACTGGTTACTTTATATCATGAGCTCCTTATCTCACTTAAGTCAGTCGAACTTTGTTCTTTCAATCCAACTATTTTCTGTTTTCAGATATTAATGAGATCTTTATTATTCCTCTCACCTGTTTGTGCTCTGTGGCTCATCATCAGGGTATCATCCCCTTGGTTTATTATCATCTGTTGATTCACCACAGTCTCTTACACAATGTCCACAGCTGTGGCAGTTCCCTTTTCCTGTCATTCTTAGCGAACCATTTTTATTTCTTATTGGCTTTTGTTTGCAGTTCCTTGCAATTATGTCTCTTTAAGTTGCAGTTGAAACACCTTCTGTCTTATTATTTACTTCTTCCTTCTGGGTAACTAGTTGTATAACTAATCTTTTGCGTTAGTTTAAACTTCCATCAGAATGAGTTGCTTTTTTTACAATATTTGATCTTATTATGCAAGATTTCGTGGGTGGTGATTTTAGTTACTTATCTTTAACTTTAATCAATTCAAGTTCCATCGCCAACAGCATAGTTTCCTTTAAAGATGTATACTTACTTTAACCTGACTAACATATCCTCGTCCACTCTGGCATATATGAATTAAATGTGTGCCAAAGAATCCATCACTTTACGTGGATAATCTGGATAAGGTAATTAGAAATACCTTCCTACATTTTCAGCAAGTTCAACTACAGATGTATATTAGTAGTAGTAACAGTGGTAGCTGGTTTCTCGTATTCCATATGGCATAGTTAATGACGTTTCATGTTCGAAATCTTGAGTAGATGTAAATATTTTTTTTTCTTAGTAATTATATGTTGTAATATAAAAGTATTCATGATTTTGGAACAGAATATATGGTATAACACCCACATAAAAAAATAGTAAAATAAATCAATTTTTCAAAGAAACCACATCTAGAGATGCTACAGTTCAACTACCAAATGCTTTATCCTGGCATTGATGTTCTTTCGTACTTCAATAATGTCCTTTTGTACTTCGTTCATGTCATTTAGTGCTTTGGTTAATTCATTGATGGCATTTTCCACTGCCTTTTTTCATATCATTTTTTACTTCCCTTTTATCTTGTTGATGTCCTCTTGTAATTTTTCGATTATGTTTTATAGTCTTCAATCTTGTCTTTGGTCAAATTCAATTTTGGTTTGTAATAAATTTCTAAGTCTCACCTCTCATTCTTGTACTTCCTCTTTTCACTCCCCCCCCTTTTCTTGCTTCTTGATATTTGTCTCTCTCTCTTTCTTCTTGGACTTCCTTTAATTCTTCGTGATTATCTTT
>NW_013666557.1:136125-149423 GCF_000517525.1 Limulus polyphemus | reverse complement strand
ATTTGATATATATATATACAACATGTATGTGTGTGAAATAATTTGATATATATATATATATACCACATGTATGTGTGTGAAATAATTTGATATATATATATATATATATTGTGTGTATTTACTTTTTGAGGCTCTGTGGCACACTGCACTTTATCTACAGGCTATCAGCTTACAGCCATTTACGTTTTATTAAAACAATTGTTATAAGTTTATGCAGCCTTTCAGAATCCATTCTACAATACATAAGAAACAACTCTGATGGATTTAATAAGTTTTGGAACAATAGACATTTTGTTCTTAGTAGTTATGTGTTTTATAAACTCAATAACTTTAGTAAAGTAAATCAATTAGAGATATTAGACATATCGGAGTACATAAGTATTATATCCAATGGTTCAGTGAGTGCGTTTCATGTACATATATATGTACACAAATGGAAAAATATTCTACCTTTATATAAAGAGTAAGAATATAAATATAACAACCTTGGCGTCGAAGCTGTTAAGAAAAAAAAAGCATTTTTATTATAGTAAAGCATAACGTTTGTTTGTTTTTGAATTTCGAGCAAAGCTACACGAGGGCTATCTGCGCTAGCCGTCCCTAATTTAGCAGTGTAAGACTAGAGGGAAGGCAGCTAGTCATCACCACCCGCCGCCAACTCTTGGGCTACTCTTTTACCAACGAATAGTGGGATTGACCGTCACATTATAACACCCCCATGGCTGAAAGAGCGAGCATGTTCGTGGGACGAGGATTCAAACCCGCGACCCTCAGATTCCGAGTCGAGCGCCCTAATCACCTGGCCATGCTGTGTATGATAGAAACAAATATTCAAACTCTATATAATAAAAACCAAAAAGCAAACACACTTTCATGTGACCTATTTAGACCAAGTATATAACCATTTATTTTTAAAAATCATGTGTGATATTTAGAAAATAAGTCACACCATTTCTTTATTTTTTTTCTATCAGAAAAGTTTATTGTTTCTTTTATAAGTCTGTTATTTTTTTAATCACATCATTATTATATGTAGCTCATTGAATTTATCTCCTAGTGTATATATATTATCAATAGTTCTACCTAGTTGTATTCATAAATAATAAAAAGTTAATTATTCTATGCCCCCCAGCGACATAGCGGTATGTCTGCGGACTTACAACGCTAGAAACTGGGTTTCGATACCGTGGTGGGCAGAGCATAAATAGCCCATTGTGTACCTTTGTGCTTAACTGAAAACAAATGAATGATTCTATAGGTAATATTTAAAGCCGTCCTGGCGGTTTCTGAAGGAAGTACCCTCTAATTTATATATTTATAACAAAATTTGTCTTTAATACAATACTCCGACAGAAATAACTTTAACGAAATAAAAAGCTGTTTCTGTTATAAAATGATTTATTTTTAGTTCTTTCTACTTGATCGATCAAGCTTCTTACTTGAACCAAATTACCCACCTACGTTTCGATCTGTAATTCATTTACAGTGAATAGAATTCAGTGTTACAACTTGCGATACTTCCTTGGAATGGCACTGATCTATCCTGATGAGGAAAAAACGTCAAGAAGATCAATCACTGAAACCAGAAGTTAGATCAAACCTCAGGTAGGTAATCTCAGCATTACGAAAGTGGTATATAATGGGGTAGCTTCATTACACACATACAAAAACAAACTACATGTTTTCTTAGCATTTTGGAATAATAAACCCAATGAGTATATTCCACTTAACATACTTTAAAGTAATACGAATACAGAACTGCGAGATATTAGGCTTTTTCACGCCACCTATTGGGTTTAAAAGACATTAAATGTAACGATGTCGACATTGCGTATTACTAATTACGATAAGGAAATATTATACATTTTGTAAAAGAATGTATCACATGGTATCAAGTCGCTACATAAATTATGAATCAAAGTTGATAGAGTGGCATTCTTCGTTGTGTAGCAATGACGTGTGCTATAGTTCGTTTTTCATTTTCTCACTATTAGTATACAAAATAATATCGTAATATGTAACATTACATGTTAACCGGGCACATGTAATAATGAGGGACCGTGCTAATTATACCAGTAGAGGTCGCCAGCAGCGATGCGGTCGTTGTCTATAGTCAGATACCCAGAGGATGTTTATGTTCTTCATGTTCTTTGTCTTGCCTTGATATCGTACGTTCTGTTTGCATCATAAATATAATATCTCAAAAATGCCTCAAACGCCTAAAAGCGGTGGTCATTCGTGGCCTTCAAATCTGAAATTGTCTAGAAAGTGGCTTCATGCGTTAATAGGTGACCAGTAGAAACCGAAGAAAGGAGTTATTTATCATGACCACTTAGTGCTTGACATCTATGTATCTGAAACTAGGTATGGTAGGCCTATGTTTATAAAGTTTTCAATAATTCTGCTTTTCATTTATGAATTTGTCTAAAATTATTCCCATTTTATAACCTTTTTATGTTGAGTCAAGTTTAAATTTTATTTTAAAAATATACTCCCTCACCACATTCCATTTACCTAAGCTTAGTCTACAAAATTATTTTTATAGGCCTATGACTAGGCTTATGTAATACATGATACTTTAGAGACTAATATTTCAATAATACTTACCCCGTATGTTAAAATTTATAGTAGGCCTGGAAAGTGATTGTCAATGACTATTATAAAAGTAATATAGAAAGAAGACAAGTAAAACTAGATGCCGTTACAAATGTGTTCAGCTGGTCCAAGACAATCACACCACAGTCCATGAGAAGAACCGAGTGAGCTATAAAAGTGATAAAACGTTTCAACCAGCCAGTAGTTGACACAACCAAGGAAACTATCCTAGCCCTAGGCCTATAAAATGTCAGCGACAATGCCAAATACACATATTTAAATGTGAATAAAAGTTAATCATTATTTTCAATCAATAGCTAAAATTATGTCGTTTTTATTCAGCAATTTACAACAAGATTTTTACACACATATTGAAACTATGTTTGTTTTCATGTAACAAAACAATCTGACACTGTATTATCGCTCTTATTATTTTGTTTACCTGTTGATCAAATCGGTTTTTCTACCAGTAGTTTTAGCTCCACTGTATTTAAATTCCGTCTTAATCGTTCTAAGATTCCAATTTTCACATTTCCCACTAATTTTTAGTGGAATTGGTAAAATAAATATCAGGAAAACAAATGAAATTCATTTACCGCTTAAACAGGCTAACTAACTGACCAAGTGCTGAAATGCGAAGCATGCTGGCCCAGTGTTGGGACCGCATCGATACTAGCGCCACCGTGCGTTAGCTGTTTCGCTTACGATCCCTCTCTTTTGACACAAAAAATACCCCATAATATTGTTGAAAACTTTGTACAGGTCATTAATAGGGACAAGTTATTAAAGCAGTCTTAATGAAATCATTACATATATATTGAAACCGCTGTTGAGGCTAGAAATAAAAAAGTTTTTTGAAGTGAGTGTATGAGCTGCTGTTATTGTTCGGTGTTTTAAGTGATTATTGTGAACTGAAAATAGTGTTAGGCGCTATATACAGTTGCTATAATCATTATACAAACTGCTGTTATTGTTTGTTGTGTAGTTGTTGTAATTATTGAACAAAATACTATAATCATTCATCTATATACTTACCTAAGTATTAAGTTTATATTGTTATAATCGTTATATATACCTCAGTTACTATTGGATTATTTATTACTTATTGTCATTGTATAGTCTATGATTGTTCTAAGCACTATACAAACTATTGTTATTATTTAAACTAAGATTGTTATAAATATTATAGAAACTACTGGTATTTTTAGGTCTATGCTTGTTTATGGTTGTTCTAAGCATTGCACAAACTATTGTCATTGATTGGTCTATGGTTTTTTTCTAAGCATTATACAAACTGCTGTTATTGTTTGGTCTATGGTAGTTATAAATATTATACAAATACCTTTGTCTTTAGGTCTACTGTTGGCATTGTATTCATTATACAAACTGTTGTTGATATGTCTATAATAGTTATAGCTACTTCATAAACTACTGTTGTTGTTAGGTTAGGTTAGACTAGTGTTAAGTGAATTACTATCATAATTATTTGATAATCTATAGTATTGTTGTTAAGAGTATTAAACAATGACTAGTGTTATTGTTAAGTGAATTACTATCATAATTATTTGATAATCTATAGTATTGTTGTTAAGAGTATTAAAGGTTGGTATAATATGCTTACAACCTTGTACTATTGTTATGTGTATGATCGTTTTAATTATTCGGTACACTAGTACAGATGCTAGATGTATGGATGGTGTAACTGGTATATAGACTAGAATTATTTTTATGCATATACTTGATGAAATGATACAGATAGAGTCGTCATGAAGTATGTTCAATATTAATATAAGATACTGTATGTAGCAGGTGTATTATCATTATCGATGTTCTATTTGTACAAGTTATACAGAGTAGCAAGAGTGACAAGACAGTTGTTTTATTTAGAACATAGTTGAATTTCTAACGTCTTACTCGGAAATAAAGTATAACTAAATGGGTTTCAGTTTTCTTCATAATATTTTCTTTAGTACTCACCATATAATACTAACTACACCAACACTAACAACCATATACATGTAGTAACGTTTGCCCCTCCCTGTATACACTATTATTAAATGTCATGCGATATACACTGAGGTTTGAGTACGTTATATTAATAACATTTTAAATATGTAAATCAATAGTTTACGTTACAAAAAGGAATGCATCAAACTACATTTTGACATTGTTTGGCATTCGCAGGTAGTGTGATGCCACCGAAGATTCATCACTTTTGGGAAAACCAAGAGCCCTTTACGACGCAAAATATTCATACATTCAGATCATAAAGATGTGTTTAGATTATGGATCTAGATTTTTCAAGACGGGAATATCCCTTGTACTTAATGCCATGAGAAAACAAAGAAATCAACTTGGGACACTAGGACCAAAGAGAAAGGGGCTTGCAATAAGTCGTATTCTAGTCGTGGTAAGCAAAGTGAAGTGTGTCTTGAAATAGATGGGGATTCATGAACAGGAAGACCAGTAGAAAAATGTCGTCTACCTGTCTTAGGGAACAGTAGGCAACATAATTAAGAAGTATTTCAATTTGGAAAACGAGACGCAAGACCTCAAGGAGCTGGAGAATAAAATGGGTATTCATGCTATTATTTACGAAGACATATTGGCCTAGTCGCCAGACGCAGAGCCTATGTAATTATGTGCGATTGAATTATTAGAAACTGGCGCTATGAACCCATCGTCCTCGTACACTAGATGGCTTATGGAAATCACGCAGGAAGTAGTTACATGCTTTTGACATGACATTTTTGCGATTGAGCATATCTAATGTTTGTACAATATTTCTATTACAAAGTAACTTAACATAACATATTCCCTTTAAGTGTAATAATAGACTAGTAATTGAAAGAGACTTATCAGATTGTGATAACTAAACGATACGTTTATTGAAACATTGATGATCATCATTGTCATGTTTACTAGCCTATACGATTATCTAAGTCTACTTATTAGTTACTAACTTATTATTATTATTATTAGCTAATTAAATACTAATTACTAACTAATTTTTATCCCACGATTCGGATAATAATATGCTGCAATCTTCAGGAAAGTCCCGAGAAAGGATTATTTTGTATGTCGGTAGTGGCTGAAATTAGATCCTGGGTCTACTTATTGGAAGTCAGGGGCGTCATTAGATGTTGTTATAACCTGGTCTAACAACCAAGAATTATCCGAGGTTTTTAATCACACGCAGCTTAAGGTGTAATGTCTAATGCAAAAAATCCTATACTATATAAAAGGTTATATTTAGTAGTAGTTTTATAATAGTAACATATTAGGACTTTGTAGTCATTAAATGCATCAAATGTAGCAATCAAACAACCCCAAAATTTGCTGGAATCATTATCAAATATCTTCAATCGGATTAACTATGAGATAACGCAATTTTGTAATTAATCTGAATAGTTTTCTAAAACATTTTTATGGAAGATGTTGCCTAACATGTATTATCAAAACGTTACACTTAAAATTATATTGTATATTGCTAGAATTAATATTCAGACATTAGTTTACCCTAACTCTCTGTCATTTAATGGGGCAGCAGTAAGTTTACGGACCTACAACGCTAAACTCCTGGGTTCGGTTCCCCGTGATTGACACAGCAGATAGCCCAAACGAACCTTAACTCCACTATTATCCAGATATCAAACAGACACATATGGCCCACATACGCACATTTTGTGCCTGGTTTCTACTTTGATTGTCCATGGAACTCCTACAGAAGGCATGCTATAAAAACCTGCAAAACTTCTTAAACATTGCCGTAAACATTAAATTCTATTATATAATGTACCAATTATTTAATTACAAATCTTAATTATATGATAAAATCAGATATTCCTCGAATGTGATATGTTTACTTGCGACTAGCTTATTATAAAAATTACTTTTAAAATGAGAAACTAGAGGCGCTCTGAGAGTAGAGTGCATACCGTCGCCACGCAGCGTTGATTATATTCGGCTCTCAAAAAATGTGTTCGTAGGTCCGTCGTTATCAACAGACAGGGACAATGTTTGGTAGGACAATCAGAAATAATATTCTACACATGTCCATCAAGATTCATCAAAATACAATAATTTTTGACTGAGTTATAGGGCAAAAATAGTGTAAACATTTGGTCCCCAGATTAACAAATAGGGATTAGGGATTTTAGATTTTCGTGACCTTGCTATGACCTTGACCCTCCAAAAACTAATCACTTCTAAGTTGTGTCATAGTCAAATGTATACCAACTTTTGTCCACATCATTCAGTCGCTTTTTGAGAAATCTTGCTGACAAACACACACAAAGGAGTGAAAACATAACCTCAGTCCACCTTCGGTGGCGGAGATAAAAACATCACATACTGACATGTATCGAGCTATGTAACTAGAAAGGTGACACACTAGTGAAGGAAGACCAAATTATGTACCTGTTCGTCAAAACGTGTACATGTCGATAACTTTGAACCCGGGGGAAACAAAACTACTTAGAAAGATAACTTTGAATTGAAAATGTATACCTTAAAAAGTTTATTTGTAAATGACGTATGATATTTTTTGAGGGGGCGGAGGGCATTTCATTGTTAATAAGTTTCCTAAAAATTAAAGTTCCAGTAAACAAATGTTTGGAAACTATTAAAATAGTATATAGTAATAACATTAATTTAAAATACTAAAAGTGAAAAAAATCTCAATATTCATCAACAAAATTAAGCCTAATGAACTAACTACATGTACCAGCCTAAAGAGAACTTAAGTCTAAAGCTAGCTTTTTAGGCCTATTCATTAACTGTATGATATATTTAATAACAGATACCTTAAAACATGGTATATTTGATCAGGGATGATTTCTGAGGAGGAGAGGGGGAAGGGGATTGTGGTGGTATAGCTCAAGTGCCACTTTGTTTGAATCCCAGCTTAAGAAGTCGCTATTTTCTTATTTGTATGCTTTTGAACCTAATCAAAAAAATTATATGACACGTATAGTACGTTTTTATTTAAGTATCTAATATTTTTTTGTTTCACAGTTGTTTACTACTGAAACTTAAATATTAGATATACATTTTTGCGCATTTCACAGAGGGCGCATCAACTTTCTCATAGTTTAGAATGTACCTCTTTGAAATGTTGTCGACTTTGTTCAAATTTGGAACAACCTTTCACAGTTTAAGTTCAATGTTGCCCTACCTATACAATTTATTAGTCTAAGGCCTAGAGGATAATAATAATAATTACTGAAACAGAACACACTGGGACGGTACTTTGGTGCACAGCAGACCTAATTGGGTCAGGACGCGATGACCAGTGGTCATCATAGCCAGTCTTGTCTGCCAGAAGAAACTCCATTTCAGAATACAATAGGAATTGTTTTATGACGGTTCCTCGAGTTTATTGGTCACCATAAATTTTTTCAATCAGGAATGAATTCTAGTTTCTGATATATCTACCGTTCCTCATCATTCCTACAGCTCTTTGTTTATGGCCTTCACTATCTTCATCAACGTCCCCTTGACAACTATTAAGGGACTATAATATATTTACAACACATATAAATTATTTCGGCAAATGATTCGAAAATAAAATTTTACTTGTTTTTGCTTATTCGGCTCATATTGCTGTGACTGGTAAAAACTGACGTTTCAAATGTTATCTAGTTTCATGTTTATATTTATTTAATAACGTGTGAATTATTCTTATGATTGTTTTAAATATCCAGAACTTGAAGCGAACTATACATTTTTATCTGACGCTTTGCAATGAAACCAGCTTGTGATTTTCTCTTTGTCTTCTCAGAAAACATTAACTCTTGTTTTTATAATAAATTTCGTCCAAGCTTGCCAGTTAAGGTGTCCCCAGATTTTGACATTTTGTGACTTTTGTTTAATCGTATAAGTTCATACCTATACACACACATGTATATATCAAACTATCCAACAGATATATATATCAAAGCATTTGATGTTTCTATAAAAAGTCGTTTCAGTGCCTTTAACCTTAATATAAATACAGGTTATTAGACGTAATCCAGGTTAGAAGGGTATATAGTTTCTTACTATATGCTATTTTTAATGATTGGTACATTTTAAGAAGTTCTAAACCATCATCGATTAATAAGTTACCCTAACGATACTTCTAAAGTAAGAGATGGTAAAAGTAAGAGGTAAAAACTATCAGCTATTAAATAGTAGGAAACGAATTAGGCAAATATGTAACTTTAGTTTTTCATTCTTTAAAACAATTATTAGTAGTATTGATAATAGTATTAATAGTTTATTTCTCACGCCTTGCTGAGTCTTCAAGTCTTTGGGTACTAACTGATAAAGATTATTATAAACATTTTATAGACTGTGTTAATTTATGCATTTTGTGTACAATGATTTTGCATTAGAAAAAGTTTTTAAATTGGTTTTGTTCTAATCAAATAAACGTTTGTAGAAACGTTTTGAATATTTATTCTTGAAAATTGCAAATAATAAATCACTAACATTGTTCTATTAGAAATAAATACAACTACGTATACTGTATGTTTTTATTGTGAAACAAAATTTGAATTGTTTCACTCAAAACAATTCAGAATTTCAAATTTCGCACTAAATAAATCGTAATTTATTTGTTTTCTGTGTTTATTGACCATACTTAGAATATTAAAAAAATATAGAGAATATATATATATATATTTAGAATTTTCGGCAAAGTCTGTCTACGCATAATCGTCTTTAGTTTTGAATTGATGGACTCGAGGGAAAACAACTAGTCAAAAACTACTCCTATATGGCCCGGTAGTGGGATTTGACTGTCACAACTATAGCGCATCTTAAAGCCTCAAAGTGCGGGTCATGAACCCTCTGATTCACAGTCTGGGCACGCTAACCACTTTAAAAAATAGGATTGCTATTATATACAAATATATATGTGATTTAGTCGCTATTTTGAATTAATTCTTCTATGATTATATTCATACAAAAAAACAACAACATAGATGTAAAAGTGACACCGTTTATTGGGGTTGTATGAATATTTTGACCTACAATGTATATATTTATCTTATATTATAATATAAGCCTTTTTGATACGGCAACATCCAAGTAACAGATGCTTAGTTTCTCTTATACTTTCGAAAAGTGACTGCTCGGAGTTCTACGTTACATCAAATATAACAACCTTACCTTTAGTTGGTTTCTTTTTCTAATTAAACTAGATGTTAAATCTCCACGAGTGACGTAAGAACAAAGCGAGTGGAGAAATTATCCCATCACGCACCACGATTGAGACTTGGTCCACCTTCGCGAACAACACGCGATGATATTTCAATAACAACAGCCAACACCGGAGAGGCTGTGGCACTGCACACAATGTGATTGGTGGCTTCGCGCTGCTAAGAAGAGGGGGGAAGGGCCATAGCAAAAGCGCGTGCTGTTGCCCGCCGTTCACGAGAGTAATGATAGTCGTGCCTCTCAGCTCAACTCATGGCTCAGAGACAACTGTGTATAAAAAGCAGAGAAGAGTGTCGTCCGAGAAATACAGGAGACATCAGTTGACCCCAGGTCACACAAAGCAGATTACGCGGCTACTGTCAACTGACTCACTGTTCTATTCGCCGCTGGGGGGAGCTGATCAACGTACTATAGGAATGAGCAGGTGTTTTGGAGGATAGAGAGCTTGAGAGAAACATAAGTTGAACAGTGCAGGCTAAAAGTGTGCACGTGGACAAGCAGGATGGCTCAAGACACTGACCATCCACACAGCACGCCCAGTAGTCCCGAACCCCAAGACTTGCAGAAGCGTACAGAGGGTAAGCGGCAAGAGTTGTCTATGGCGCCGAGTCCCGAAAATCAAGAATCGGACATCGCCGACCCCGTTGCTACAACTCGAGCCCTGAAGTTCTCAATCGAGAAAATCTTGTCTCCGGACTTTGGTCGACATGCTCGAAAGAAGCGGGTTGACAGTGTCGGCGCCGACAAAACCCTGTCCCCACAGCCTCCTAGTCCCAGTAAGACGATGGCACCGCTGGTGTGGCCGGCTTGGGTGTACTGCACTCGGTACTCCGACAGGCCGTCCTCAGGTAGGAGAGGTGATTATTTTTCTTATTTTCTAGATGTAACTGAGGGCCTAGCTGACTGAAAAGGATGGCTACGCCATCATGGCAACAAAGTGATATGAAGCACACGAAGTTCTGTTTTTATTGGCTGAATTATGTCGGTAATAGCAGTAACAGTTTCTATATTAAGGTTAGTAGCAGATACATATTAGTTTTAAAGCTCTCCAACTTATTATATATTATATCTGATACAAATACTGAAGTCTTTTCTTCAGTTACCGCTAAAAGAGAGCTTAATATTTTTTATCACTCTCTATTTCGTTCAAAAATGGAAAGTTTTAATTCGTAATCCTATTCGGCATTAAGTAAAATTAAGTCAGATTTTATTTCTCTTCCATGTATAATTCTGGATACGGATTTTTTTGGAGGGGTTTTTGTGACCCAGTTGATACAAAAGATGAAGATAGGGAATTTAGATTTGTAGCAAAATTTCAGCAACAGACAATTTCGAGCTAGCTTACAGCCATCTCCGAAAGATAATATACTATTCCCGACTTTTTCAAATAACTTGTAGCATAACTCAAGATCATTTTGCAACCTCACGACGATGGCACTTTTAACATTCGAAACCCTGGCACCTATCAAAATACGAAGTGTTCATAAGCACTTTTAAGCCTGTATTGTCAAGAGTGCAAATAAATAAAACTTAATGTGTTGTGGCATCGTCAGGGTTAATAATAGTGTCATCAATAATACTGACAGTAAAGAGTTTAAGGCTTGATAAAGTGTAGAAATAATGACAGAAATAAATAATTTTCTCAACACTTGGAGAAAACAACTAACAAAGAAGTTTAACTTGCCATTCCTAACACTTCAGTGATAACGTAATGTTTTGTTTTTCTTGTTTACTAAGTTAAACAATTATATACAAATAGTTCAGTTCGATGTGACTGCAATATCGTAATTCACTTCTAGATAAAGAAGAAAAAGCTGCCTTCAAAAATAATAGTAACTCTCATATATGCGATTATAGATATTTCTCAATTGGTCTTAGTAAGGCGAATATTTTACAAGAAACGTTCTTGCCACAATAGGGTTTTTAAAACGCTACAGTGAAAAGTAGGTATTGAAGTCATCTTGAACAAGTAGAAAGTAACAGTCGAGCTCTTGTTAATAATGACTAAAGGTTTTTTGCGTATGGTAATTTGTAAGTCACGAATAATGATTAATTAGTTCCCTATACAACATATTTCCGTTCATTTCTTCAAGACGTTCCTTCGAATGTGGTCAATCTTGTTATCTAAGTGCAAACGAAAACACTGGAAACATCAAGCTATACATCATACGTAGTCACGAAAATATAATTAAATAAATGTTTTAGTTCGCCTTGCATCTACTAGTAACGTACACGGCTACGCTCAAAACCATAGCTAATTAACAAGAATGTAAATATAAATGTTGATTCAACATTGCAGTAAATCTCTCACCTCAGAGTATGGGAAGAGAGTAGAATGAAACATCGTAATATAAATACAAGCTTGTTATACAACCGCCAAGAGACGTTTTTTTTTTTCATGATACACGGTTCATTACACATAAATCAATAAAGACATAACTAAATATACTATGTGAATATGGATGAATAACTAAACGCAATATGAGCAACATGTGAATTTGTGTGAATAACAGAATGTAACTGGAGCAATATGTGTGGATATGGGTGAATAATGGAATGCAATGTGACTAATGTATGGATATGGGTGAATAACTGAATGCAATTTGAGCAATGTTTGGATATGGGTGAATAACTGAATGCAATTTAAGCAATGTTTGGATATGGGTAAATAACTAAATGCAATTTGAGCAATGTATGGATATGGGTGAATAACTGAATGCAATGTGACTAATGTATGGATATGGATGAATAACTGAATGCAATTTGAGCAATGTTTGGATATGGGTGAATAACTGAATGCAATTTAAGCAATGTTTGGATATGGGTGAATAACTGAATGCAATTTGAGCAATGTGAGGATATGGGTGAATAACTGAATGCAATTTGAGTGATGTGAAGAGATGGGTGAATAACTGAATGCAATTTGAGTAATTTATGGATATGGGTGAATAACAGAATGCAATTTGAGTAATGTGTGGATATGGGTGAATAACTGAATGCAAGTTGAGTAATGTGTGGATATGGGTGAATAACGGAATGCAATTTGAGCAATTTGAGGATGTGGGTGAAAAGCTAAATACAAACTGAACACAAGAAGACTCAGTAACTTTATAATACCGAATATTTCAATTGTTGCATGATGGACACATCAGTGGGGTTGTCTAGAGATACTCCAAACATCTCTCGAGAACTCGATAAGTTCAAAAACCCGTAAAAACTTAATCAGGTACATTGTTCTTATAGCTGAAAAGCTGTGCTACTAACTTCAGAAAATTGTGCTTATTGTGTCTTATTTTACTGAAACTGTGAGTACCATGTGTAACAACACAATTAAATTCGGAAAAATCGTTAAATATGGTAATAACAAATAATTTTATTAAATTCACAGAAAAAATAACACAAGGTAATTGTTTACCCGAAAGCGGACCGAAGGCCTCCTGGAGGGAGGGGGGGTCACCTGTTTTAACCACTCGCACCACTAAACAGTAGTGTGTTGTCTG
>NW_013666557.1:126795-135148 GCF_000517525.1 Limulus polyphemus | reverse complement strand
TAAAGGTTTTATTCATTAATATCCATATATATATATATATATATACATAAATCTACCTTCCGCAAGTGTTAGGGTATCGTATATTTTTTTCACTGGTTTTGTGGTCTTAAGTGCACTTTTTAAGTATCGTTTTTGAGTTCCTGATCCAGCAAGCTTCATGCTTTGTTTTGTGACATTTGTATTTTGTCGACGTGGCAGGATTACACGATAAAAATTAAAGTATAGCATTTTACAGTAAACACCGCTGTTCAGTTTTTAGCATTTTACAGTAAACACCGCTGTTCAGTTTTTAGCTTTTTACGTGCTTACTACTTAATTGTTTTCTAATAATGGTGGAAACTCTCGGTCAAAGTATTTCTAGGCAAGCACAGTGTAATTTAAGCTTATCAATATATATAGCCCCCCAGTGGCACAGCGGTATGTCTGCGGACTTACAACGCTAGAATCCGGGTTTCGATACCCGTGGTGGGCAGAGCACAGATAGCCCATGGTGTAGCTTTGTGCTTAATTACAAACAAACAAACAAACAATATATATATATACACATTTCGTCATAATAAGGGTTTACTTGTCAACCTTAGAGGTCTTCGCGAAAACAGGAGATTTCGCGAATGAAAAGTACATATAAATCGCGCAAGTAAGTTAAACAATTCAATAACGTTCTGAGAACGTAAACTCTAAAACATGCCTTTGGCCTCGGTAGTCGACGCTTTGGCCACGATCGGTTCCCTAAACCATAATTTCTGTCATGCAGCATCTTTCTATCAAATGTTCGGTTTACTGGAGAAGTTTGTTTTACTTGTATTCATTGACTAAGTGTTTATTAATAAAGTTTCTTCTTTTTTTTGTTTTCGTGAAAGTTTCATTTTTCTTGGTTATCAAACCAAACTATTCGCGCATGCTACCAATTTCCCCCATCCCATCCTCACTCCTCTCTCCCCTACCTGTGGCTTTCTGGTTGTGATAATTAAACTACGAAAGAGTAATTGGGGATCATTGCAGTATGGCGATAGGCTTTTAGTGCTCTCTCTCATGGACCCAGCCGCCTGTTGTATGTGTCTTGGATAATAAGAGCCAGATGATTCAGTACTTACGCGAGTAAAAAAAAAAAAGCTTGCCCAAGAAGACGTGTTATTCATTAAGCTATTTCTAAACTTATGCTTAATTTGGTTGACCTTAGTTACAACAGCGTTATAAGTTTTCACTGCCTTATATGAATAGGTAGTTGGTAAATGTCCCGTATTGTTTGGTCAAAAGACCATTGTACAGTACTATAAATATGTATGTATAATACAAATATAATATTGCAATTTAAACGCGTTTTCTGTGAGAGTATAATTCATATAAACACTAGCGAATTCGTGGGCCTATGGCCAACATTTATAGGGCTGGTATAAGGTACATTTAATGCTTGAACTACTACTTTAATGATCATTGCCGCAATAATGAGACCAGAAAACCTTTACCTTTATGCAAACCTTGGGGCTGAGACAATTCGTTTGGTTCCATTTAGAAGTCGATATGACCAGCGGTTTACGAGGAGTTACGTGACACACAGACACTGAATCTTATTATATAGATATAACGTTTCAACTATATATTGTACTAAACATTTATCGTAAAAAATGAAGCAACATCTCTCAATTGTATGGCTCATTTGACAGTTACATCAAGTTAGTTTCTCTTCCGGTGACAAGCAATACAACCAATATCTTATAGTCTAGTGGCCCGGCATGGCCAGGTGGTTAGGGCGCTCGACTCTCAATCTGAGAGTCGCGGATTCGAATCCCCGTCACACCAAACATGCTCGCCCTCTCAGCCGTGGGAGCGTTATAATGTGACGGTCAATCCCACTATTCGTTGGTAAAAGAGTCGCCCAAGAGTTGGCGGTGGGTGGTGATGACTAGCTGCCTTCCCTCTAGTCTTACACTGCTAAATTAGGGACGGCTAGTGCAGATAGCCCTCGTGTAGATTTGCGCGAAATTCAAAACAAACAAACAAACTTATAGTCTTGTGCAAGGGGATAATTAAATACAATCTTCTGTAACGTAGTAATTTAAGCAAAAACATTTCAAGCCGCCATCTTTTATTTCTTTATATTTGATTCCCGAGATTGTTTATTCAACATTTAAATTTGTTAATGTTTTTCAAGAATTCTGTTCCTTTACCCATAATAAATATATGTTCGTTTTCAAAATCATAGTTAATATGTAGGAGAATTTGCACTTTTTCATGCCAAGTCTGGTTACCAAAGTATTTAATTTTCTGATGACTTAATGATATTTGTAACACTATTTCATTTCTGTTGTATCCAATCGTATCAAAACCACGTTTCTATGAAATTATTATCTTCGTCCACCCACTTTTTTTTCCCGATCCCTCATATTTACTTTGAAATCTATAACATTATACAGGGTTCCTCTACATCAAGTTTTAGTGACTAGATCCAATGAGTTATTGGTCTAATAATATATTTTGTATATGATGGAAATCTAACATATTCCCCTCAAACAATTTCACTCAATGAACTTTGACCAACATTGTAAATAATCTTACATAATTTTGCCTTTACTCTTTTGCTCTGTGAATAAATATTGGTACAGTTTTACTGTCAAAAATATTACATTTTTCTTTTATACTCATGTTCTTAATTAAGTTATATCTATACATTTTGTACTGGAGTTAAAATCTTTATTTGTTTGTTTAGCTAAATTTGTAGTTATTTTCACATCTATGTTATTTTTCTTCCAACTTCCAACATACTTTAAATTCATCCTGCAATGCTATAATTTGTTTGTCTTAACTACTTTTATTGTAAAACTCCACTTTAAACAACACTTTTTAACGTTATTCATTTTTTAAATTTAAAAATAAAGCGAAGTCTTTTCACTAAATAACAGCAACAGTTAACCACTAGTATCTTTAGCTATAGTTTAATTACTGTGATTCCGTCCAACTGTAAGCTTATTTATCATTTTAGGAAATCTGCATATTTATGTAAAGAGGATGTTTCGTCAATGTGTTCGCATTTCACGCCTACGTCTTTTGATCGATCTCAACCAAACTTGGCGTGTATCCTTAGGACCCCTGTGTAGTGACATACGGAGGTCAGGGTTCGGATATGACTCTCTTATCTCACTTCCCGGGGACTCTAAGGTGTTCCTAGTACCATTTTATTGAGCACTACCAAGATTGGAAGGTATCGCTAGGGATTCCCCGGGAATAACATACGAAGGCCCTTATATCTTCCCTCACGCGTTGAACGGGTACACCAACTAGTTCCTAAAAATATAGAAAATATTATTGGGCCAATCGTATGTTTTGTATCTTACTTCCTAGCGCTCGGTGACTTATAGATAAGCTTGAAAGTTTATAACCTTAAACATCGGAGCTCAATCTCTACAGTGGGCACAACACAGACAGCCAATTAAATAGCTCTGCGCTTAACAACAAAACAATCGTCGCGTTTTTAGCCTGTTTTTCAGATAGAATAATTGGATACTGATTTAGTACAAACTTTAAGAAAAAAGAGCAAATTCCTGATTAGAACAATTCACAAGCTTTACTTTGTCTTATATTTGGTCAATATTACTTATATAAGTTTCATTAAGTAAAGATTAAATAGACGTCTATCCCACTCGCTCTTATTTCGTGTTAACGAACACATGATCGATTTTCTTACTAAAAAAATCACTTTGTCGTATTCTGTTTGCAGATAACTTGGTGAATTGTGGCAGCAAAATTAATTTTTATATATAAACCTTACCGAAGATAATCCTCAGTCTTCTCGCGATCTTCAGAGCAATAAAATATCTTTGTAAGTTGGGGCACAGGCTAGCCCTTTGTTTTGGATTTCGGAGTTGCCGACACCACAAAGTATTCATCCCTCCCCCAGTTTACGCTGTGGGTGCATTATGAGATGACAGTAAATTACTCAGCGTAGCTGGTAGGATGCTAGTTACTTTCTTTTTGATCAGTAGTTCAAAATAAGGGACATTATCATCCTATAATTTGGATATCTCATTTGTTGTGTTCATAGTGTATTCTATTTGTGTATAAAAGATAATACTGGATCAACGTAAAGTACCAGTAATTATCACAGAACCAAGTAATTTGTGTGTTAAAGATAATACTGTATCAACGTAAAGTACCAGTAATAATCACAGAACCAAGTAATTTGTGTGTTAAAGATAATACTGGATCAACGTAAAGTACCAGTAATTATCACAGAACCAGGTAATTTGTGTGTTAAAGATAATACTGGATCAACGTAAAGTACCAGTAATAATCACAGAACCAAGTAATTTTTGTGTTAAAGATAATACTGGATCAACGTAAAGTACAAGTAATTATCACAGAACCAAGTAATTTGTGTGTTAAAGATAATACTGTATCAACGTAAAGTACCAGTAATAATCACAGAACCAAGTAATTTGTGTGTTAAAGATAATATCACTCTAAAAACTTTCTGAACGACGACGATGCATGTTTGAATAATTTATGGGAAGTCCTGGATTGATGACGTTTACGTGTTGTCGTTCCGTCATGCCTGGCTGTCTAGGAATGAAGTTAATTAAGTGACCTAGACGTCATTATTTCTGATGATCATATAGTCTTAGATAAAAATATTTTAAAATTCTTTTAATTTCCACCATTCTTTTACTTAGTTTCTCTTAAGCTCGACATCGTACTAACATCACATTCACTCTATTTTTTCTTTCTAAATTCTTTGTCATATAGTAAAACAAGATTCTAAATCATAGAGGGCGCTCCAAATATAAACTCACCTTTTTATGTACTTACAGTAAGGTTGTGGCGATCGGTTGCCAATCATTGTTAGTAGCCTATACGATCACCTAGATCTAATGACTAATTAGGTACTATTTTATTGCTATTATTGTTGTGTATTAGTTACAAATGTGTTTATATCTTACGTAGCGATTGCTAAACTGCTACAGTCTTCAGGAAACACTTAAGAACTGTTTGTAGTAGTAGTATCTGGATTCAAACGTGGGTCTTTTTTTTTTAAATCTTATATGTCGTTTACTCGACAGGGGGTGGGCAGATCAGCAGCCAAAATGCAGGATATCAACTAATTAGTTATTTGTCTTTGGTGGAAAAGTAACTAATTAGTAATTATAATAGGTAGTCGTACAGGGCAAAATATATACCATTTTTGTTAAGCCTAGATCTGCTGATGAAGTAAGTAACATCCACACATTTCATAAAAAGTTCCCGTTATTCACACTATACAATACCTATGTTTCGTTATATATCATTTTATACACTGTTAGTGTTAATATAAATATTCTAGTACAAATTATCAAACTAATGCAACTATAAACATACTTTGAAACACCTTCTATGTAGAAACTTCCAACTCTAAATGCGTACACGCGATATGATAGGAAGAGTGTTTTCAATCTGTTCAAATTCTTCATTTAAAGCGACACAATGAAAGGAAAATATTTAGCATTAAACTTTACGTGAAAAAGCCGATAAGTAAAATATAGACTATGGGACTTTGACTAACAAGTCCCGGTTCCTGAGTCTGTATTCACTTACTGGCTTTTTCATGTAAATATTGTCCCTTCGTTGTTCCCTAACGGAACTGACAAATAAATATAAATCTAGGAAATTCTTCTTATGATGTGATCTGTGTACTTATGGTAATTTAGTAGCCCCCCAGTGGCACAGCGCTAGGAACCGTATTTCGATACTCGTGGTGGACATAGGACAGATAGCCCATTGTGTAGCTTTGTGCTTAAGTCTAAACAAACAGACAACGTAGTATGATGACCATACTCGTGGCAGGAAGCTTTAGATGTGGACATCGATGCTGATGGCTTGTACGCTTGGATAGCTTAGCGATAGAGAAATACTTCTGTTACTTGGAGTTCCTGGGTTAAAATCCCGGTCCCGGAGGTTTTTCACTTCCAATTTAATGTAAAACTAAGCTACAAAACTACAGCAAATGATTTGTATGTTACAGAACAAACTAGCAGTACAAGTAGTTTATTAAGAAAATACTGAACTACAATTGTTTCTAGTTAAGTTTATATCACCCCAATTATGCCATGATTATGTTAAACAATGGGAGATTTAATTTTATTATTAAGAAGATTCGTTTGCGTCTCAGTTCTTTTCTTTCTTTTTTTTTTTTTTTTTTGTCTAAGAACTAGGTAAATTCTACACTAATGCTAAGGTTACCGTTGAGCCACCTGGAAGCAAACGTTAATTATAAAAAACTTATACTTGAATCTTCTCACTTCTTCCTCCTGCCAGGTGGTTAGAGCGCTCGACTCGCAATCTGCGGGTCGCGGGTTCGAATCCCCGTCAGACCATACATGCTCGCCCTTTCATCCTTGGGGGCGTTATAATGTGACGGTCAATCCCACTATTCGTTTGTTAAAGAGTAGCACAAGAGTTGGCGGTGGGTGGTGATGACTAGCTGCCTTCCCTCTAGTCTTACACTGCTAAATTAGGGACGGCTAGCCTCGTGTAGCTTTGCGCGAAATTCAAAACAAACCTCCTGCCCTTACTTATTATATGCTACAATCTTAGCAGACTAACGCAGATGGGCGGCATTGGCTTTAGCGTATACTAAGGACTATCTTGTAAGGCATAGTCTGTTCGTAAGGCCTATTTGATAGAAGATGGCGATCAGCCAACAGTATTTGTTATATTAATTAAAGACCATATCGTTTATTTCAGAGAAATTAATTAATACAAGTTAGTTTATATATCATATGGTAAGATGAAATAGTAAACTCATGTAACAACGTCTTAAGTAACAATACACGGTCTTTACTTAATATGTTTTGAGAAACCACAAAGTGACAACTATAAAGTTATCTGCGCAAGGTAGAGGGCTTTTCCTTGACCTTCGGACAAGGTACACACATTTCAGCAAGCTTGACTCTTTCACTATAATCTTACTCTCAACCCTAAAATATAGTCAGTTCACTGCCGATTTCAGATGTCACCTTATAAAATCTCCTAGGTTTGAAGCTGTATGTTAGATAAATAATATCTAGCTTTGGTGGATATTTTCAAGGTTACAATAAGTCAATAACATTTTGCAATTCAAGTAGTATTTTCATTTACTTGAACATAGTATAGTTTTGTCAGTTATCTATAACTACAAATAAGGAAACTCGATCTTTTCGGTCATTGTTTGTTTGTAATTAAGCACAAAGCTACACAATGGACTATCTGTGCTCTGCCCATCACGGGTATCGAAACCCGGATTCTAACATTGTAAGTCCGCAGACATACCGCTGTGCCACTGGGGGGCGCTTTTCGGTCATAGTCTTCTCTTTAGATTGCTCATAGACCATAGGTTGAGAACCACGGCTATAATGTACATTCTTAACAAAGACGTTCGACTCTTCTCGAACAGTGTATGAATAAAAATAATAGAAATATTTTACTATTGCCCGTGATCTGAACCATGTATAAGTATTGCTATGCAATTTTATAGTTTAATTAAAATGGCTGTTGTATATGTATAAATTTATAATGTATATGTATATAAGCCGTATTTCAGATACAAAGATAGAGAAATAATGCTGATAAAGGTTATTTCGGAAATAGACAAATGTAACAATAATAACACTCTTATGTTTAGATATGTATATAAACGAAAAATCGTCATTACTGTCGTAAGTTTTTATACGCATGACTGAGGCATCCATTATCACCAGGGGTCCACATCCTTCCTACAGCCTACGATGAGTCAACCCCCCTCCACCTATCTCGATGTGTATTCGCTTTGAAGTTTGGTAATGAAAAAATTACCCAACATGATTTGAAGTAATTTGGAATGTATAATAATGTTATGCAGGTTACAGTTCAAAACTTGTTTGTGTGTGTGTGTTTTTTAGTTTCAAATCTAGCTTTATTACAATATCATGGCTTTACCAGCAATTTAGCATTATCAAATTTCATCCCAGTAACCAGAAACCATGAGTAGACTCAGGCTACATCCCGCTCCTCTCACCTGTTGTTATAACACAACCCTGTACTCAGGCATACCACTTATGGGAATGGGTATTTGGGATTTAAATGAAACTCCTCAGTCAATATTTGTTCAATGAGATCAACAATGATATTTGAGAAAGGAAGAATTACAGCCCCCTCTCCAACAACCTCTGAATATCTGGCGGGTAATTACAGCCCCTCTCCAACAACCTCTATATATCTGGTGGGTAAATACAGCCCCTTTTCAACAACCTCTGTATATCTGGTGTGTAATTACAGCCCCTCTCCAACAACCTCTGTATATCTGGTGTGTAATTACAGCCCCTCTCCAACAACCTCTGTATAGCTGTGTGTAATTACAGCCCCTCTC
>NW_013666557.1:112648-125915 GCF_000517525.1 Limulus polyphemus | reverse complement strand
CTCTGTATATCTGGTGTGTAATTACAGCCACTCTCCAACAACCTCTATATATCTGGTGTATAATTACAGCCCCTCTCCAACAACCTGTGTATAGCTGGTGTGTAAGTAAGGCAACTAAAAAAAACTACTGATAATCTCTTTACACTTTCATCTCCCCATCTTCCTTGCATCACTTCCCCTTTCTTCCATAAGAATACTTCCTTGTAAGCTCCCACCCCCTAATGAGTAATAACGATACTACAATGTATAAAGTTACCTCATTCACTAGATTTGGAACAGTTACTTTCTTACTATTACTCTTCCGCTACATTTTTAATGATCTTATTAATTGTTCTTTATTTTAAGACATATTAAATTATCATTTTTTCAGAATTGTTTTTCTCTTAAGAAGCTTGGTGTTTGAACAATTATTTTACTAATAGTCTTCTTCTTCTGTGAAGCTAGGTTTGAACAATCATTTTGTTAATTCTTTTTTCCTATTAAGATAGGTTTTGAACAATCATTTTGTTAATTTTTTTCCCATTGAGCTAGGTTCTTAACAGTCATTTGTTAACGAAAATCTTCTTTTAAAACTGGACTTTGAGTAGTAATATTGTTAGCTACTTTTCTTTCATATATAAAATATTTTAACAACATAATAGGCACTTAAATAATGGAGTTTTGTTAGCTTTACTTTTCTCTAAAAAAACTATTTTTAACAAAATTTCCATTGCTATTCCTCTCACAACGTTATTCATTTAAAATATTGTATATTTTTGTTAGCTTTAGTTTTCTCTCAAAGAGAGGTTTAACAACATCATTTTTATTGCTGTTCCTCTCACAAGGCTATACCTTTCAAAATAGTTTATTAGCGCTATTCCGCTTTACCACCCATTTAACTGAGATTTTTATATTATAATTATTTATCTTTTAAAGCAAGAGCTTCCGTAAACAATGGTTTAGCGATACAACATACAGACATAATATAGTATGTCTCTGACACTATAATTTTCTAAGAATTATACATACAGTGATGTATTGCTTAGCTGTCTTAACAGTATAATTTGATTGCCATTATACCTATTCTATAAATACGATTTTATTGTTAAATATTTGTGAGTCCTATTTGTTTTTGCAGGTATAATTGAAGACTGTTATTATTGTTAAATTTACCGAATTTCGAGTTACGTTTTATCAGCATTATTTCCCTATCTTTGTATACGAAATACGGGTTTTGTTGTAATTATGTCAATTTGTTCGTAGCACCTCAGTGACTGTAAAATACTTTGCGGAGCTGAGGTTTTAATATCAGCATTCAGGTAATTACATGTATAAAATAATTTTGAAGGAAAAATTTAGGAAGTATGAATGGGAGCATCAAAAAGTAAGAAACCAAGGTAGGAATGGGCAGGTTAACATTACAACACTTGGTTGTTTTTTGACACGGTGCAACCTCAAAGTGTCGTTTCTTGCTTTTTGATAGTCCCATTCCAACTTCCTAATTTTTTATTTAAAAAATTTTACACTTGTCTCATAGTTTTTTTTTGTACCAAGTCTCGAGAGTAACTGCTCTCTAGGCCTTTCCTTCTCGTAGCTTTTGTTAGAGCTTTCGACACTTACTGGCGTTTGCTGATATTTCTTCTATAGTTTTTCTTCCAGCTAGCCAGGGTGGCAACCTTTTCTTTGACTGGATTAACGGCCAAGGCTTGTTTCACACATTCAGCATTACTGTTTCTAACATTATCTCTGTTCTTGCAGTAATGCTCTCTTCGCTGGGACAAAGAATTTTCACGTTTATCAACATAACATTTTCTCCTTTTCTCCCGTTTTTTTTCCCTTGAAAGGCATATTTTAAAAATCGCACTAATTCAAGTACAATCTCAGATGTCAGTAGATCACATTTAATTTGAAAACAATATAAAGGTAAATCATACAACTTATCGTTCTTGTTTTAAGTCCAGAGCGCTCAAGCAAATCCATGTCAAACTTCGGCAGTGGTAGCGTTCGTCCTCACGTAGGAGTCTCACGTCTTAAGCACCGACTACTCGAGGGAGATGCATAGAACTGAAAACTTCGCTTTCAAACGTTAGATCATAGTTAGAACCTAGGTCTAGAGAATCAAACGTAGTCCACGTTTTTTTATCTAGTTGATATAACTGTAGGCTAATCACATAGCACGTGCGCATAAGCAATTGTGAACCTGCACGTGACATGAGGGTAGGTTGTTACGTTTGAACTTACAGAGCATGCTCTTAATCATAGAATATGGCTACTAGTGTATTGTTAGATCGTTAATAGTGTTGCAAATTGTTATTGTTATTATTTGCTATTACCAAGGTTATAAGTAAAACTATATAAACGCTTATAGCCTAGGTAGCGTAATTCAGTCATGTACATTTACACTTACATAAGATGAAGACAGGAGAGAGCTAGTCAGTCAGTCAGATTGACAAATTTGTGGTTTTATGAAATTTTTGTTGTTACTCTACCGACTTTCTGAAGTGGTATGGTGGCTTGTTACTTTGCAGTTGGTTTGTTTACTATTCAACAGTGTGTGTAAAGTGCTTATAAAGTTTTGTTTACATGCTATTTGCAGTGTGTTTGAGATTTTAATTTATATTTTACATCTAGCCCATTCCTACTATAAGTACTACCATACTTATGATATATAATAAAGATGGCCTGTGAAGAATATTTGGTTAAAGTACAATTTAATTCTGAAATTTCTTATTTGTTTTGTTTTTCATCGTTCGCTATTCTAATATTGTATCATATTAAGCAATTTTATATTTTTGCCTATTATAACACTGCTTGTAAAGAAGTGATTCAAAAAACGATGTGAAATCACTATTCTTATGTAAAACACAAAGGAGACCCCAACAGAAATGAATGTGATTAATTCATGTATGGATGGTATGTTTGTTTACATGTTTTCTATGACTCACTTATTTATTTTTCAGGATCTCATAGCTAACAAAATTACGGTTTCACAAACAGTTTGGGGCTTAAATAATTTCGAAAAATTTGGGTGAAAGGCCAATGGGTAATTCTACGTTTGAGAACTTAAGTATCTTCCAATGATTCATATTAGCTCTAACTGACAATATTCCATCAGATACAACAGAGTGGTATTATATGACTCCTGTGGTATCTGATGGGATGTTGTCAGATACAACAGAGTGGTATTATATGACTCCTGTGGTTTTAGAATTCTTTGAAATAGGTCTTCGCCAGTATACTATTATTCGGATTAACTAAATAAACCAAAACTTTATTTTGTCACTGTATATATAGTTCACATGGATAACTAATGTGCAAAAGCTAACTAGAAAATTAATTTCGGGCACATTGATATAAGACCAATATGGTATTTTGAAGGCTTGTTTAAGACCAGCCTCATCATTTTAAGTTGTTTTTGAAGAAAAAAAACGTTTCGTGAAATACAGAGTGTTGTTTATCTTCGTGTTTTATGCTAAATTTATTTTCAGAACAATTTGAAAACTTTCTTTTTTAATCTTTGTGTGTCATTTATGTGAAGTAAATTTTGGGTACAAATAGATCCTGCCATGTGATGATGTATGCATACTTATGTAAAATCGTGGATGTTTCCATCAGTTGGGGAATAATTACAGCACAATAAAAACAAAATTCAGCTCTGCAGCTTATTGTAGCTATTAGAACCAGAAGAAACGGCACGCAATGTTTAAATTTCTAAAGGTAATGTTAACGTGAGAAACCTTGACGCAGTGGTACTACCATTTAACAAAAGATTAGTGAACAAACTAACTGAAGTTGAATATGAAAATTGAAACTTACTGATTTATTAAAAGGTTTTCAAACGCTCGGCTAAGGCATTATTTTGTTTCATATAAAACTTGCTGATATTATTAAAAGTTTTAATATCTGTGACTAAGGTGTTAACTTAGCAGAAGTAACTATACGATGAACGGTGAAAGGTTTATGAAAATTAACAAATCATTTATATGATTTTATAGCAGTTATAGCATTAATGTTTCACCAGTTAGGAATATAAAGAGTGTTACTGTTCTAAATATACCAGTAATGAGTTAAAATACATAGACTGTATGTATACCACATGTAATGAAAGAGGAAACTGGAGAAATGAAATTAATACTCCTAGTGGCCACATCCACTGACTGATCTGGATTTATCCATTACTGGAGCTGTGCATTTTAAAATTAAAATAACCTCTTCTTAACCCATCTCGAATCATTCCTACTTGACTAAAACATATGTAGCAGGTCCACATGCAAAATTCTATGAGGAGATGGAGGACACACAAACTTTTCTCAAATTATAGTAGGATCCATTTGTTTAATGTTACCACGGTTATCTTATTAATGTGGAGTGTCCCTTTGAGACACGTTACTTGAATTATAATCTATAGCAAATAATACTTTCATGCATTAAGTTTTCCCTAGAAGTTTGCTGGTCACGTGGATTGAATACTGGAGTTCAAATGTTAAGAAAAACGTTTTATTTTTAATTTCCGAAATTAGACTATTTCATGCTGCAATGTCGGCGGCACATCCTTGTCAGTCACTAAGACACCTGGGTTTGAGGGTATTACCCTGTTTATCCGGTTGGTCCAGAGTGTAGCCTGAAGGAATATAAGAGGGGAGCTTCTATAAGAATCTTCTGTAGAAACAACGCGAACGGAACAAAAGAGCTATAATTGTACAAGGTGTTCATTAGCATGACTTTGGAGTCGGAAATCACATAGATGTTTTCATGCTTTTGAACACTTTCTCTTCAATCTAAGCCGATCGCCAATACAGCAATGGAATGACAAAAAAGAAAATGAATTATGCATTTCTTTTGAACTCTGAATTCCGGGCATTGACCTTACTCAGGTCCAGCTCAGTTCACCGCAGACCTGAAAGAACAGAAAGTTCACATTAGTGTAGCAGCCACAAAGCGCTTAGGCCTACTTTGAAAATATGATGAACATGTAATGTTTCTTTTTTTTTATGGTAATCATTACATGTTACACACATATATGTTTGCATACAAGCTATAGTTAGATTCAAGCTATAAAAGTGAATCAACAGATAAAAACGCACGCATGTATTTAACTTAGCACGTGAGATATTTTAAAGTAAATAACACAAGTACTAAAAAAAAAGGTTGGTACTATTACTAAGTTGCTCATAATCTACTTCATGATTACAAAATCATTTTTAAAATATCTCATGAAAGAATCGTAACTGGAAGTTTGTACACAATTATTTTATATTATTCCCATATACTATAATAACTCTTATAATATAATCAGTGAGGTTATTTCTGAGTTTGTAGGTCGTTTGTACGCTGAATTCTCCTAAATTGTGGCTTTTTGGGTTTAATGGTTATTTGTTAGAACTTACATACTGAATGTTTCCAAATTACAGGTGATTTTTTTAGACTTCGTGGTTAGCTTTGTTGTTACAAACTGTGTATTGAATACTCCCAAATTGGAGGGAGCCTTCCAAATTTTACGATTGCTAGTTTTGTTTTAAGTTATGCGTTGATTACTTTTTATGTGATGAACTGGGTGATATTTCTTCAAGTATTGTAATTAGTTATACTGTTTTAGCTTTGATTTGATACTGCTGATAAACATTCTTCAAGTATTGTAATTAGTTATATTGTTTTAGCTTTGATTTGATACTGCTGATAAATAATTTTTTCACAAGATAATTTTCTTCTGAGAATAACAATATCAAGGACTACCAAACAAAATTAAGTAAGAAGACAAAATGAACTGAAATTGATGTTTTCTATGATTTAATATTGCTACATGTTTTTTCTCAGGAGTTTTTTCTTCTAGGAATAACAGCATCATAGAATTAACAAGCAGGTTTAATTAAGTAGATAATCTTAACCAATTGAAATGTATGCTGTTGTTTTTTTTATTTAATACTGATAGATAATTTTTTTCAGTAATGTATAACTGCTCAGACTTGTCTCAACATGAAATCCGTTTAATTTTGCGACATAAGTCAGTAAATGGAAACTGTGTAATGTATAACTGCTCAGACTTGTCTCAACATGAAATCCGTTTAATTTTGCGACATAAGTCAGTAAATGGAAACTGTGTAATGTATAACTGCTCAGACTTCTTTCAACATGAAATCAGTTTAATTTTGCGACATAAGTCAGTAAATGGAAACTGTGTAATGTATAACTGCTCAGACTTGTCTCAACATGAGTTCTGTTTAATACATACATTTTTGATTGATATTTTTAATAAACCACGAGATAAAATATAAGATCTGTCTCAAATGTGAAGCGTGTTCCTTTTTTGCAATTGGTTCAAAGTTTTTGTAGAACAAAGTGTTAAAGCAACGATTAATCTAACATGAAAATTTTTCAAGTAATATATATACACCACTAAAGCTTCTGTTTTCAACATTCCCAAGGCAGTCTTTGTTCACACAGAATACCACTAAAGCTTCTGTTTTCAACATTCCGAAGGCAGTCTTTGTTCACACAGATTACGGATGCTTAACTAAAATTTTCTAGCAGTAAATATTTATTGACCTTAAAAATATATCCTGTTGTTTCAGCTCTATAAGATTGACTGTTATAACGCCCACACAACTTAAAGTGCAGAGCATGTACAGCATCTCTAACCTTGGATATTTAGATACACCGCCTAACATGTTTAACACTGAGCCACCACCATCACCACCCAGGCTTTGTTATGGTTTGTTTGTTTTGAATTTCGCGCAAATCTACACGAGGGCTACCTGCGCTAGCCGTCCCTAATTTAGCAGTAAGCCAAAACAGTATGAATAATAGCATTGTCAAAAATTTTATGATGTTTTGTTGGATGTTTCAAGAACAAGGCAATCTGAGGGTCGCGGGTTCGAATCTCCGTCCCACCAAACATGCTCGCTCTTTCAGCCGTGGGGGCTTTATAATGTGACGGTAATTCCCACTATCCGTTGGTAAAAGAGCAGTCCAAAGGTTGGCGGTGGATGGTGATGACTAGCTGCCTTTCCTCTAGTTTAAACTACGTAATTATAACAAGATAATGTTTGTGTATGAGAGGAAAGAAGGAGATATAAAATAGGGTACTCTCCCTCATTAGAATCTAGCATACACAGCGGAAGGAAGCAGTTGTAAGGTATTCTGACTGAACAAATTATTTGCCTTGCAAATATTACTATCATTTTATCTTTTCAAAATACTTTACATTTTAATGCTTTTTAATCTTTTACGTTTTTATTAATATAGGCCAAATTTAACCCTTTCACAACTAACGAACTCCAAGTTCTAACAAGGAGAGAGATACTTTGGTAATTTTATCAACAATATTTCAGGCTTACTTGTTTATAGTTGAGACTCTTAAAGGTAGCTATAAAGACAAAATACAAAAAAAAAAAACATTCTCGGTCTTGTTGCAAATTTTAAAAGGGGAAAAATATTTCGGTTATAATTGAACCCAAGTTTACTCAAGACCAGTGAGTCAAAGAAAATGTTCGAAAAACTTGAATTTGTTATTTTATTTCGCTTTTTTTTTAAATTATGAAACAGTTTCATTTACTAAACTAAATTGAATTTTCACTTCGCATTGTAATATATTTTATTATTCATACATCATAATAAATAACTGATCTAATTTAGGTTCGTGTTATAGACTTCTCCCAATAATATTTTATGTTATTGTGTTTGTGTTAGATGATTAAGAGTTTGTTTTTCGAAGATCATTATATATATAACTATATCTTTGATAAGAAAGCAATAAACTTTAAAATATGTCATGTTATATCCCCAATGTATCACGACCAGCTTCAGGCCAGGTTCATAAATCATCGTCGGGATCTCACCAGACTGAGTCTTTAAATAAATATGTAACGTAAGCACACACACACACACAGACATATATATATATATGTGCATACGTACATACATACATATATATATATGTTTATATTTATATATATACATAAAGAGAAAGTTAAAACACATACGTGATGTTATTTCTTTCTACTAATATATTTTCATTACAAACTAAAGCCTATTTTCATATGGCTAATACGTGTTTAGAAACGTTTCACTAATGAAGTCGTGATGAAAAAATAAAAATTCATTTCATTGTCGTATACTCTAGCTCCGTTTTAAAACATGTAGTCGCCGGTTGCGTGGTTTCTCAACATAAACTGCTTCTGTTGCACAATAATGTAAACAAGTTCACTGATAAGTGCACAGTATACTAAAAGTAGTTTTTCACTCAAATGCTTGGTCATCTTGTTAAAAGTATCCAAGTAACTAACCTAGATTGGAGCTAGAGATGCAGCGGTTCTGAACTGACAGATAATTTCCATTTCTTGATTCTGTCGATCGTGGGAACGAACCCGGAACGAAAGTTATTAATTTACGAACGGAGCAAACCTCGAGGGACTACTGCTTATCTGGCGAGATGATCCGGTGTTGCTGGAACAGGGTAGAAGAGAAGTGGTCTGCCCCCCAGGAGGGCTATTATCGCCGACTCCTAAACGTTTGTAGCGCTTGTAAAACAGCAACAGAGAACTTTTGTTCCAGTCACATAAGGTAGGATAGGTTCGTTTGCACATTCAGAACATTACAAACAATTATCGTTGCGGTCATTATTGCGAGAGATTCGTTGTGAGGAACAGAAGTAGAAAAATCAGAGTGTTTTCATCAGAAAATATTTTGGGCTCATTAATTCCATCATATAAATCTGCACCCTTACTCTTTCACATCCTACAATACAGTGTAAGATATCGGCTGTCATCGTAAGAATTTCGGCGGATGTCCTGTAGCTAATTTTGATAGAGTGTCTGCGACTAATTCACCTTACTTACCGTGAACTCTGGGTGTTCCATTAGTTACTTCAAACAGAAAAAATACAATTTCTTCAGGCTGTAGCCAAGATGAAGGCACGGTGATCACTGTAAAATGTCTTTTAATATATGCTAATTTATTTGTGTTATTGATTTATCTTGTTTTCGCTACTCAATGATAAGTTCGTCAAGTTCCCCCCAAACCAGCAAGCATGAGCGTCCGCGGGGGGTGGGGAAAATGAGAAACATAATTCTTTCTTTATTCATTCAGCACATGTATATGAATTTTCTATACACTTCACAATTTCACACTAATTTGCCCCCCCCCCCGCCAGAAAGAGCTACTCTCTAATAGAAAATAATTCATTATCACAACTAAATGTTCAGATTTGGAATCCTTTAGGATTCACATATATATTTTTGAACTACGAGATCGACAAACATTTTTATAATTTCCCAACAGCTGAAAGTGCGGTGACGTCATGTCTCGAACCTAAGACCCTTCGATTCGCATCCCGACACGTTAACTATTAAGCCACGCCCTTTATGGTATATTTCTGAACATCACGGCTGAAGATCAGAAACTGTTTGCGTGACTGAAACGTTAATGCGTGATCTGGATATTCATTTTTCGGCTGTTTAAGTTTCTACACATATCATAGTTTAAAAACGTTCTATCCTGAAACGAACATTTTATTTCAGCCGCCATTAGCTTAGTCATCTTATATCAAAATTACGACAATCAGAGGCGTAACTTTGTTTATAGAAGTGGGGTGGAGCATGTAGTTACTATATGCTTCGCAAGAACAAACCCTATGACTCAATGCTCCTCTGTTGAAATTTAAGAAGGATAATCACCAGTTAATGAAAAAGAGAGGGACATATCCCCTGTATTTACAAAAAAAATACCACCTATGTGTACGATTCTATGGTAATTTGTCCACTCTTCTCTCATGTTCGAATTATGTCTACAATTGCCTATATCGGATCATTAAGTTCAGCGCTCTTCTATTATATTTTTTTGATATCTCTATCGACTTTGGTGCAGATGAACATTAATAATAACAGTGTAAATATTGTACAATCAGTGTAGCCAATCTGAAGAACAATTCAAAACAATAAAAATACGTTCACGATTACCCTAATTCAGGATTATTTGGCTTATTTTATTGATATACACTTCTAAGCAATTTACCATGGTAACGTTATTGACAAAAAAAAATGAAAGCTTAGCTCACTTTTTAAATCTAAGAGACTTTTTTTTTGTGACATAGTCAGAGTTTTCTCATTTGTCTTTTTATTTCGTTTGAGATTACATATAAAGCAAATGTTCAACGTGATGTAACACAGCCGGACGTTTTGGCGCCTACTTCTGCCGTCGCGTTTTAGTCTGGACCACCACCAGCGTGGCTGCGTGCGATCTGTTGGGTCACTCCGCCTTGGCCCAGCCCCACTCACTAGAGTCGTTTGGCTAGGTTGCCTTATGTTATATTCTACTTCACAAGGTAGAGAGAAACGTTGATGTTACGGTGTTGTTTCATGTTAGATATGTCGCAGGTTCTTAGTAGTATTCTTGTTCATGTTGTTTACGTGTGTATGTGAAGATCAACTCTTTGCCAATTGGTAAGTTATACCTATTTCCTAACTCTTTATTTAATGTTATATACGTCAAATTATTTCAATGTGATTTATAATATATCTTACTGCAAAGTAATCTGGCTAAACTAGTTTTGAGACATAACTTGTACATAAATACGCTTAATTTACTGCGTGCTGTAGATACATGTAGAGTTAGCCCATGTTCACGTATGTAACACGTGGAATGTACACAGTTTTATATTGTATTATGGGAAGTACGTGTAAAAGATTCTGATAAATTAGTGTGGAGCTGAAAGATCAGGATGGTATGTGATGCATTCATATTATCACCCCGTTGTTCAATATATATTTCAATACAACCATCGTATTGTATTAGAGTTCTGTCACATGGTCTGTCCACATCAGAGAAAGTGTTTAGGTCAACAAAGAAATGGCTTTTCTGCTCGGTACAACTATAATAGTGACGAGTTCGCGTTGTATCTGTATACACAAGACTCATTGAACAGTTATGAAGTTAATAAATTCCACAGATGTATATTGACAGTTTATTAACACATTCTTGACTTTGACTATCGTAGCTCTGTTGATGATGTTATGTACAAAGAACGCAAGGCCTTCAGAATAAGCCTATAGGTTTATCCTGCTTCTCACGGTTAATATTATCCATGACAGTTACACCAGCATAATGCGTATATTAGGGCAGGAGCATTAAGTATTGGTGACTAGCCTCGAGTTCGTTCAACGGTTTCAGCAGACCGGGTCGGTCTGATTCACTTGTCTGGAATTCTTTAATCCCAGTTTCGTATGGGGCTAAGAGATGATCGAATTGGTTCTGCTGCTGACTAAGCAACATAGGTCCACTCTACATTTAATTATGTGCCGAGGCAAGAATAAACAGGTAGCGTTCTGCATCTTAACCTCACACTTTACCCAGAGAATTTCTGAATTATAAAAACCATAGAATACGATATTTCACCGTTCATTCTTTGTAAACACTGCATCATCGTATAAAGCCCAGGTTAAGACGAGTAGTTTATTCTACATAAGTCGTGCAACGCTGTGTAAAATTAAGGTTAAGACGAATAGCTCACTTTTCGTAGGAACTGCAACACCACATGAAATTAAAGTTAAGTATTCCATTGTTCGTTAGTATTGTAACAGAATATTAAGTAAAAAGATAAATAATTTACTTCTCTCCTTACTAATGTTACAAAATAGTATTTAATTAAACACAGTATTGACGTTGTTGTAATAATGTATTCATTAACAATGAAATGAATAAATAATTTACTTAATAAATAATTTACTTCTCTCCTTACTAATGTTACAAAATAGTATTTAATTAAACACAGTATTGACGTTGTTGTAACAATGTATTCATTAACAATGAAGTGAATAAATAATTTACTTCTCTCCTTACTAATGTTACAAAATAGTATTTAATTAAACACACTATTGACGTTGTTGTAACAATGTATTCATTAACAATGAAGTGAATAATGAAATTCACTCTTTCTTGAAATTACAATACTATATCCAGTTAAACGAGAAAATGGATAAAGTAGTTTGATTCTAATTGCTCTTACCAAACCATGTGAAATTACACAATAAGATCAATCATGTATGTAGTTCTCTGTCATTAATATTGCAACAAAGCGTAAAATTAACAATAAATATGAAAATATTATAGTAAATAAATAATATAATTATTTTCCATTTGTATTGCAGCATTGCATAAAGTTACACAATAAGATGATACAATAACACAAAATAAACTAAATAATGAAGCAAGCTATGTATTTTGCTATTCATTGGTTTTGCAACACGATATCAAATTAATTACTAAGTTTAATATCTAGCCCAGAAATAATATTGCAACACTAATTAAGGAGAATTTTATTGCAAGTTACAGTTTTAGAGTGACGAAACTAATTAAGGAGATTTTCTTAAGTACTGCATTAAAGTAAAAATGAAGGTTAATAATTCACTCTTAATCAAATTAAGTTAAATTAAACATTAAGGACTATATTTAACTCAAGGTAAATATTTCAGCAACATATTAAATTCGACAATTAAATTTTCTTAAGTGGTCCAATGTTGCATTAACACTATTAACTTAAACAGTAAAATGTACCACGTAATCCACTCTTCTTTATATTGTACCATAGTATTACTTTAAACAGTAAAGTATGCCACGTAATCCATTCTTCTTTAGATTGTGCCAAGGTATAACCTTAAACAGTAAAATGTACCACGTAATCCACTCTTCTTTAGATTGTACCACACTATTACCTTAAAGAGTAAAGCGAACCACTTAATTCACTCTTCTTTAGATTGTACCACACTATTACCTTAAAGAGTAAAGCGAACCACGTAATTCACTCTTCTTTAGATTGTACCACAGTATAACCTTAAACAGTAAAATGTACCACGTAATCCACTCTTCTTTAGATTGTACCACACTATTACTTTAAAGAGTAAAGCGAACCACGTAATTCACTCTTCTTTAGATTGTACCACAGTATTACCTTAAAGAGTAAAGCGAGCCACATAATCCACTCTTCTTTAGATTGTACCACACTATTACCTTAAAGAGTAAAGCGAACCACTCTTCTTTAATATTGCCCGTATTGAGTCAGGGGAGGAAGTCGTCACGACGATTTATCGAGCATGAATAAAGTTGTTTCAAATTGTCTAGGTCGTTTATTATTATTTTTTATCCACCATAAGCTGAAGGTTAGTGAAATATTTCTGACTAAATATATATATATATATATATGTAAATGCTATAGTGTGTTAGAGTTATATAGGGGTGAGATAATAGATTAACATACTAACCAACGTGGTAATGTTGAGGTTTTCATATTTGTTAGATA
>NW_013666557.1:110293-111872 GCF_000517525.1 Limulus polyphemus | reverse complement strand
TCCATAATACGTGAGAATATACTAATGGTTAGTAAGTATTGAATTTACAATATACGAAGTGTACAGTGTTATGATTGCAGGTGTCACTTATTTAGCTGAATTATTAGTCCATAATACGTGAGAATATACTAATGGTTAGTAAGTATTGAATTTACAATATACGAAGTTTACAGTGTTATGACTGCAGGTGTCACTTATTTAGCTGAATTATTAGTCCATAATACATGAGAATATACTAATGGTTAGTAAGTATTGAACAAGGCAGTTCAAACAAATAATGGCAGAGAAATTGTAGTATTAGCCGGTGTTTTTTAATATTCTTAATGTCCTGAATGTCCTGGTTTTTATAGTTAACAGTTATTACATATTCGATAAGAGAAAAAGAATATATATTTTTAGTGTTAGAAAAAGAGAACTTTTCGACTGTTTCAATATTTGAAAACATACTATTATAATACATATATTAGTAATTTAGTAAAAGCTGACTAAGGTTTAGTTCCATATACAATAAAAAAATAATGCGATATATCGTAAATACAGAAGCTCATCTTTCTCGTGATAATACGGTTAGTTTAGAGCATCCTACGCAGCATTGCCATCATCTTCGTCTTTAATGATGGGAGTTAAGCCTAAGACGAATGTCATGACTTTCGGTAATAATAGTAATTTGTTGCCGTTATAAACAGTTGGCTGTTTATTAGCTAAAAGAGACTTGTGACTGTCCTCGAAGGTGTCGTGTTATACCTAGTAGAGTTCAGGGTGACAAATTAATAGAGTTTTTTGTTTTTTTTCATCGTTTTGTGTCCGGGTAGCTAGCTGGTTATCTTGCTCCCAACAGACGCCATGTTGTAATCACTGTGTGTGGCCAGTCAGCTTCAAGGTTAAACACCAGGCACGGTGAAACCCCGTCATAAAGTCTGTACAGTATGAACGGTAATATGCCTCACGGTAACGAGAAAAAAAAAAGGAAAATTGTGCGAACATTGTTTTATTTAGTTTCCCATTGGTTTATCTATGTTCTTTAATCAATTATTACTCTGTGTATAAAGTTGTGCCTATGCAAACGCATCGTCCAGACGAGGTACTGGAAAGTTAGGCTTTTATTGTATTTTTTACTCAGACATTTTGTTTGTTTTTAAGCTTTGTTTACCACAGCCGAGATTTTGTCTCTTTTTGAAAGTTTATGGCGTTTTCTCAGTATGATGTATTTGTTTAAGCATAAAATTACCCATTACAGGGATCGAACCTCGAATTTTGCGTTATAACTCTCAGAGTAATTTTAACAATATTGATTTTTTTTTATTTACACAGTTTTTGCGAAACAAGTGGAGAGAGATGCAATTTAAAGGTGTTGGTAATATCACTATAGTCTGATTGTAGTAGGGTTTTTTAGGTGTTGGTAATATCACTATAGTCTGATTGTAGTAGGGTTTTTTTAGGTGTTGGTAATATCACTATAGTCTGATTGTAGTAGGTTTTTTTTAGGTGTTGGTAATATCACTATAGTCTGATTGTAGTAGGTTTTTTAGGTGTTGGTAATATCACTATAGTCTGATTGTAGTAGGTTTTTTAGGTGTTG
>NW_013666557.1:97450-109496 GCF_000517525.1 Limulus polyphemus | reverse complement strand
GGTAATATCACTATAGTCTGATTGTAGTAGGGTTTTGTAGTAGGTTTTTTAGGTGTTGGTAATATCACTATAGTCTGATTGTAGTAGGTTTTTTAGGTGTTGGTAATATCACTATAGTCTGATTGTAGTAGGGTTTTTTATCACGTTACAAAAAGTAAGTTTTATTTGCAAGGACAATTTAACCACCAAAAACCTTCCCCGTGGGTTTAATGAACGTTTTTTCTGTATGCACCTGCTTTCACTACGGGGCCCGGCATGGCCAGGTGGTTAGGGCACTCGACTCGCAATCTGCGGGTCGCGGGTTCGAATCCCCGTCACACCAAACATGCTCACCCATTCAGCCGTGAGGGCGTTATAATGTGACGGTCAATCCCACTATTCGTTGGTAAAAGAGTTGCCCAAGAGTTGGCGGTGGGTGGTGATGACTAGCTGCCTTCCCTCTAGTCTTTCACTGCTAAATTAGGGACGGCTAGCGCAGATAGCCCTCGTATTGATATTTTGACGTTCTTTTGGAAATGAGAACAATTAACTGAAATGTATTTGCCAAATTTCAGACTTGTGGTGTTACACAAAATATCCCATAAAACATTTTTTGTGAGAAACTAAAAGTGCTTGTTAATAGTATATAGGTAGATATAGGCAATAGCAATCATTACCACCAACGTTAATTAACTTTTGTGACAGACTTTATAGAGCGAAAATCAAAAACACATGTTTTACCACACGTAGTGAAAGTTTGTTTGCTTGTTTTTGAATTTCGCGCAAAGCTATATAGAAATTTGGTCTCAAATAATGCATGAAACAATGAAGCCATAAGAAAGCATCTACGTATAAAATCTTTCTTTGAACATAGATATCATTGTAAAAAAAAATGAGAGAGGAGGGTATGATATCAGACGAATACTCCATAGGCCATCATGAAAGAAGACAAGTTTTTTAATTCATCAAGTTAATGCTGTCATCAAAACAAACGAATGGCTTAATACGAGAAAATATTCCGAGCCAGAGTTTATCAGTTTATACACTGTTGATGATATAAAGGCGTGAAAAAGATGGTCAAAGTCTACATATTTATTCACAGAGAGGAATCGATGAGATAAATTTTCCAAAGAACCATTTCCATAGAAATGACCAAACTTGGATGTGATAAGAAGTAATAGTTAACATCCGTTTAAATATTCTCAGTATCATCTTCGAATGCTACCTCTAAGGCCAAAAAACACACATTATGTTAAAATTAAACCTTACGACGAGGAACTACGATTTTTTTTCATCTTTAGCGATAAGTGATAATAGAAGGACATTATTTTCTTATCGAATTCTTCCAAAATAAACATAAATCTACTAATTATAGTTGTTTCGTTGACAAATTAAGAACTAAAAATAGAACAGATTTCAGTGTGCTAGTTTTATGTTTATAAGAGCAAGAGAAACTCTTAAACGGTATTTTTTCTTGATAAGGTTTATTTGTTTTTAAACTCACGGCTAGGGCCTGGCATAGATGGTGGTTAGAGCGTTTCACTCGCAAGCTGCAGGTCGCGGGATCGAATCTCGCTACCGAATATGCTCGCTGATAACAGAGCGTTAGTGGTAGTCAAAAAACTCTGTCATCATCATAGCAATCGGATAGAGGGATACATCCTACATGTGCATGGTTGAAGCGTAATTATAAGCTCAAAGCTACACAATGGGTTGTCTGTGATCTCCCAACCGTGAGTATCGAAACCAAATTTTTAGCGTTATAAGCCTACAGACTTACTGCTGAGCCACCTCAAGGCTCTTAATAAGGAATAAATGGAGATGTACGATATTGGATATTGAAGTGTGTATGAGTAGGTGTCGTGCTTATAAGAAGAAGAAACCTCCAATCAATTCACCCCTTGTCTTCAATAAACCAATACAACTGTGAGAGGACGACAGCTTGAAACAATTACGTCTTGGTAAAGAGAGATAATTTTACTGAATGAATTGCAGCAACACAATTCTTTACGTAGTGGAAGGTACATCAATAAACCAGTAAATGCACTGATTTATATAGTTTGAAAAGCGTTTAGTTGAACCATATAAATAAAATCAACAAAAGAGGTTTCACATTCGTACCTTATTTCCATTTTCATCAAGTCTGCTTCAGCTGATGTTTCGTCTTCTAGAAAAGTAAGTTGACAGAAAATTCAAACTCTTGTGATTACCTTGCCTTGCCGTGATCAATAGTGAGTACGTAATTCTTGATCAGGATGACTGTGAACCTATATGCATGTTTACAGATAGCACGAACCAAACATGGAAACAAGCTATCGTACTACAGTTCCGTAATGGGAAAACATAGAAAAAAACTCTTGTGATTACCTTGCCTTGCCGTGATCAATAGTGAGTACGTAATTCTTGATCAGGATGACTGTGAACCTATATGCATGTTTACAGATAGCACGAACCAAACATGGAAACAAGCTATCGTACTACAGTTCCGTAATGGGAAAACATAGTCAGCTCTTAAAGTCTACGTGTGTAAAGTAACACACTGAAAAACTGATGTCGTATATAAATTAACCATTAAATTAAATCACCCTTATTTCGCTATCATGTAACAAAACTACTAGCGCCAGTGGAAGACCATGTAAGCAGGCCATACCACATAAAAAAAAACATGTTCCTGTTAATGTTGGACATGTATAATCATGCCGTATGAAGAAGTCATTCATCTTGGCTTTCATTGTATAGTTGCTCTTGGTTGACTACTGAGAACACAACTTTTAATGTCTATCCCAAGTCAGCGTAGTTTCTCTCAGCACCACTCCCCAACCACACAGTGTGATGCCTAGCTATGATGAGAGCAATTAACTAATAGCCTTGTTTACTGCATTCAAGTTTATTTCTTACGCCTCATCGTAAAGAGTTTGTTTTTCAGTAAATCCTTTGTGTTACCTACCTAAAATACTGCCACTGTTACTAAACAAGCCAATTGAATTCTTAAAACTTTCAAATAAGACAACAAATTAAAAAAAAAAACAAATTCTCTAAGAAGATGAGAAATTTAAGTCTCATTCTAGAATGTTCTTGTGTGTAATTATATTCATGTACAAGCAATTATGAATAATTTCAACCCAAACGTATTGGTTGATTAGAAGCATTTATATACTTATAGTAAAAGCAAAAAAGAATAGTTTCATGTTAAAGCAACTGTAAACTTTTTATCACTAGATTAAAAATACACGACGTTTTCTCTTCTGTTAATTCTAATTTAACGATGATTGTTATGTTATGAATTTCGCGCAAAGCTACACGAGGGCTAGCCGTCCCTAATTTATCAGTGGGCTACTCTTTTACCAACGAATAGTGAGATTGACCGTCACATTATAATGCCCCCACGACTGAAAAAGCGAGCATATTAGGTGGGATGGGGATTCGAACCCGCAAACCGCAGATTGCGAGTCGAGCACCCTAACCACCTGGCCATGCCAGGCCGTTTTTAACGATGAACGGTAGAACCACAAAAATGTCATAAACGTAAGTTATGACGAATACAATGCCTCTGATAATTAAGTGCAATAGAGGGCGCTGTCAAAGAGTGTGAATGGGTCGGTAAAATACAAAAACTTGAGTCACAGTTTTTAAAGTTTTAGAGAGACTGGTATCATAGGTATGGTTGTCCAGCCATGACCTCTCGTAATAACAGAAACGGACAAGGTAGACCTCCTAGCATCGCCACCTATGTTGTCAAACAAGCAATCATAGAATATAAAGCGTGTATTAACAACTGAAAGTTCGACTAGTCGTTTAAATCGTTAGAAATTGACATAATTTACCAATGGTACTCGATTTTTTAGGCGGTTACAATGAGGAACATTGAGGAACAATGACAAATCCTTGGACTGGACTGTTGATGAAATGTTCAACATACTTTACGTTGCTAAAATTTTCGCCACACGGATCTTTTGTCTGTTCACATTGCCATTCTTATTCCACGTTTCTAGTATTAACTCACTGCTTAACAGAGAGACAGATACCCACTTATTTCAGAGTGGCGCACTATTCCAACCAACATTATTACTGTTATTATTCTTATTGAATATTATGCAATTAATATCAGATTAATTATTTTATTATTCCCTTACCATTATAGTGAAACGAAATACTTACTGCTAATTCAAGAAAAACGATAGAAGTTTAAAAATATGTATGCTAAAACATCACAATGCTGAACCCTTCTTTTTTCTTCTACTTTATTATTTCCTACTGGTTTCATGACTTCATAGATCTCTCCTCAGGATACAATTATACAGAGAACCTTTTCAACTAAATATAACTAACATGAGTTAAATACGCATTTCTCCAAAACGTACACACATAAAATACAATAATTATATAAATTAAATACATCAAAATATACTGAAAAGTAAATTAGTTTCTATTCCATTGTCATTTTTCTTTTGATGTATCTAATTATACTTTTTTCCTGTAACTATAAAAAAAAGAAGATTATTTCCATAATCTTTAAGGAAACCAACATGATTACAATATAAGGAGTTATTTGTGAAGTCACGAAACCGGTAGAAAGAAGAAAAAAACTGAAAGGTTCGATATTTAACATTATGGATAGCCCCCCAGTTACACAGCGGTATGTCTGCGGACTTACAACGCTAGAATCCGGGTTTCGATACCCGTGGTGGGCAGAGCACAGATAGCCCATTGTGTAGCTTGGTGCTTAATCACAAATAAACATTATGGATAAAACTAAAAATAAACTAATTAATAAAGCTAGTTCTATAACAAACTGACTGGAAATACAAAATACCATAAATCGACACAAAACCTATAATGATTAGGATAAACTGAATCATAAGTTGGTTATCTTTGCTATTATCGATGTTAAGGATTATCAGATTGTTGAGAGATTGAATGCTGAAAGAAACAAATAACATATTACACCACGCAATGAGCAAAGACACATTACGCCATATAGTGTATAAATGTTTTACACTACATCATGTGTAGACACATTACACTATGCAGAGTGTAAAACATACTATACCCCATATCGTGTTAAAGATATAGTACCTCATGTAGCATGAAAAGGCACATTTTACCATGAAGTGTGTAAATACACGTTACACCCTTACGTGTGTAAAGACACATTACACCATAAAGTGCATGAATATACATTAAACCCTGTCATGTGTAAAGACACATTATACAATGACGTGTGTAAAGACACGTTACACCATACCGTTTATACATTACACCGTGCTGTATGTAAAGACACATTATATCATGACGTGTGTAAAGACACATTACACTCTACCGTTTATAAAGACACATTACACCAAGTTGTGTTTGAAGATATAATACATTATTTAATGTGTAAAGATACATTACACTGTGTAGTGTATATAAAAAGCATATTAAACCACGTTATGTTTAAAAACACATACCATGCACTGTGTAAAGACATTTGGAGTTTCAATTCGAATTTGCAGTGTGAATACTATAGGAGTTGTAAGCTGAATAATTGTATTTCGCTTCACATGTGAAGCATATATGATAGAAGAAATAGACTGTTTATCATATACACATATGTTTGTTTTTCTTCATGCGAATCGAGAATGTTATTCGGTTAATTTGTTCAGGTAGATATGATATTTTCCCTCGGGCTAAATTTTGGTAAGTTAGCAATCATCTTCAGCTAAGACAGTTTCATTTTTCTAACAGGGTGGATGGCTTCTGGAATGGGTTACTTTCAGATGTTGTGGATGCAGTAAATTTAAGTGAGCCTAAAAGAAAGTTTGATAACTATATGAATGATAAGGGGTGGTTTTAAGAGTTCTTAAAAAATTTATAACAGTTTAATTTAAAAAATGGGACATCCGAGATGTACCACCAGGTCCCCAGTTGTCCCTAAACATTGTGCACGAATTAATTTAAAAGTTTACTTTAGGTGTATACATAGAAATACAGAATCTTATGCGATATATACATATTTACTGAGACGTTTTATATAAAAGAGAGCATGATTTTAAGCGTTAGTTGTTATTGTTTGTTATTAAGCACAAAGCTACACAAAGGGCTATCTGTGATTTGCCCACCATGGATATCGAAACCCGGTTTCCAGAGGTATAAGTCCACAGACATACCGCTATTGAAATCAAACATTAAATTGCTGGTTTTGTAGACTAATTAAAACATGATGAATTACGTCAACATAATTGATCTATACAGTATATAGTTGCATTATTGAAAAAACATGTTTAAATCCTTGTAAAATGTTATACGTTTGATTTATACAGTAAATAGTCGCGCTATTAAACAAAGCGTATGTTTAAATCCTTGTAAAATGTTATACGTTTGATTTATACAGTAAATAGTCGCGCTATTAAACAAAACGCGTGTTTAAATCCTTGTAACAGTCTATACGTTTGATTTATACAGTAAATAGTCGTGCTATTAAACAAAGCGTATGTTTAAATCCTTGTAAAATGTTATACGTTTGATTTATACAGTAAATAGTCGTGCTATTAAACATAACATACGACTATTTACTGTATAAATCAAACGTATAGACTGTCACAAGGATTTAAACACGCTATTAAACAAAACGCGTGTTTAAATCCTTGTAACAGTCAATACGTTTATCTTTGTTTCTTTTATTGTGGGAAATGCATGGTTGCATCAATTACATCTAGGAGTTACAGTGTCATTTTCCATCACCAGGATATTTATATATATACACACACAGTGTTTAATCACAACCAGTCATTCTTGGTCATTTCAGGCAGCGACAGTCTGCATTGTTGGCACCACACACAAACTAGAGCCCATTAACTGTATAATTTAGAGGAGGATATATATCCTTTTTAGGATTTACATTATTTTCACGAACTGTCAAGCAGTAATGATTAATGCATATTACTATATGAAGAGGTAGTTTTAGCGTGTAATACTTAACTTGTACGCGTAGTGTTATCGAAGCATCTTTTAACGGGTTTCTAGCCAGAAACACAGCTTTCGAGTGTCAAGCAAGCCCATCAACTGGCAGTGAATTAATGGGCCGTGGTGCGCGTTAACCAGCACACTCGGTGCCGTATCGCTCAGGCCAGACGTGCTGTTCGCGCCCGATTACGATGATCTATTTTCCCCGTGCTCGCGTATCTCAATTTTAGACCGACTTGTACTCTAATTATGGAAGTCGACAGTCGCCTGTAAAACTGCTCGTTCTTGGTGTCTATAGAGACATAAGCCTAACCCACCATACAGCTGGGCGGCTTGCCAGATAAGCCAGGTCACAGTCGTCTTTTTAACGGGATGTCATGTTTGTCCCTTCAAGCTGAAATCTGAGGATTAAATTCACGTTTCATTGGATGATAATGGAATATTAGCTGTGGCTGTAAAGCGATAAGGCCCTAACTGAAAGCTTCAGACACTTAGCGTTATTCTAATCCCGTTTCTTTTACAAACTAATTGTTATGGGCAATTACGTTTTATCCCTTCAACAAGTCACTAGAGTCTACCAGTTTAGCTTCTACTGTCGCCTATAGAGGGCGCTCGAAGTAATAAATGCGCAAAACTTCATTTTTGTTTCTTTCCCTTTTCTACTGTTTCGTATGAGGTTCGTTGGTTGAACTATAAAATAACCTCATTAGCTTAAACTCTCAAAATATTTATTTATTGCGAAATTATAGGGTTTTTTTTAAAGTAAATAATCTTCTTTAAGTTTTTGATTAGTGAGTTGAAATAAATTAGGCGTAAAATTAGCGTGTTTTTAATCAGTGCACTTTATGATGAAACGTTAGATGCAAACATGTTGTGTAGTTCCAGATTTATTCAAAATGAGCATAAGATATGAATCTTTATGATTAATTTCAATAAAAAAGATTAAAGTTGAACTGTGCTCGATCTAAACATAAACTTCAGCTGCGCTGTACACCAAGAATTTTAGGTTAAAAACAAACAAAGTGCGTATACCAACTACTGAAAGACTAAGTTAATTAGGCTTGTTGAAGGTATGTTAATAGTATTTGAACAAATATTGTAAGCTTAGCCTTACCGGAGTAGAAAATGTATATTTATCACCTTATTTGGCACAGTGTAGCATTTCCTCTAATATCAAAGTTAGGGTTAGGGTAGCTTCAGCCACACCTATACCAATGACACATAGTTTTTAATTGCTATTTTCAGTGGTTACATGCTAGTTAACTTATTTGTTTGTGGCTATCTGCCGCCATCCCTAATTCTGAGCTGCCAACCACAGGGAAGACAATCGGCCAGCAGCATCCATTTTCCTCATTTGAGCTACTGTTTTTCAACGAATAGTGGGATAGACCTTCATATTATAACTCCCCCCACGGCTGAAAGGACGAGAACGTGAGATAATAAACATCATCAAAATGGTGATTTTCATGCAGAGTGGATGTAATTCAACGTAAAAAACAATAAACAAAATAAATCAAGACATTGTGTCGATAGCAGTTCAGCTTGAAACGTTGTTTTATTCCATCCAGTAATAGATTGCTAATATATATTCATGAGGATAAATAAAAAATAGTTGCTCAAGATTAGTATACCAATTCCTTATAATTTTGATATTTTTCAGAATAATATCCATATCATTGATCCGGTTGATATTCAACAGCATCCTTTGGAAATTCTTGGGCTACTCTAGTCGAATAGTGGGACGTCACTCGTATAAAGCACCCAATATTCAATGCAACTCGATTTTGGGGTAACGGAACCCTAATCACTAGCCACAACCAGCCCGTGTGATCAAGGACCATCATATCTCAGTACTGAAATTCAAATGCTGCTCACACAGAGATATTTAACTTGTGGACCATCCTGTAAATAACATAATCTGTAAGGCACACACACACATCTATTAACACGTCACGAAAAATATTTACATGAAACTGTAAAAGAACATGTTTGATATACATATTCAGATGTATAATACAAAAGGCTTAACAATAAACGAACAGTTCAATAGGGCTGTTTAAGTTTTGACCTTAATCAGCTCATCAACAAAATTATTTTCTATGTTCACAACTTAGCAGCATGAACAATGATGCATAAGCATGTTCTGGTTCAGCTGCTACGTGATTGGTCCGATCTCGCTTAGTGTGCAGCAAGAATGAACAAACGTTTGACCGTAATCACAAAGAACTGTCAAATTCAGGTTATATTTAGGTTATACAGATAATAAGTTTGTTAAAAATACACAAACGGCTTTCTGTGCTTTGCTCACTGCAGGTATCATAACTCAAATTGTAGGGTTGTAAGCTGTGAGACTTACCGCTGAACCATTGGAGTCCAGCTAATAAGAAACACGCTTCGTTATAATTGAGAATGTTTAAAAATATTTTTAATCAACATAAGTACTTTTAGAATATTAGACTGTAGTTTAATACCCAATTTTTCACTACTGACAACACAGGATAATTGTAACTAAAACTTGATATAGCGTTGAAAAAAAACGATATCATGATTACAATATAAACAGTGGCTGCAGTTTACCGTTTCTAATTTGATGTGATTATCGCAAATTCGCATGCTCCAAACTTTTCCTGATATATTAAATCCGTTTACACCAATTCAGTAAAGACTAAGTCTCCATTTTTATGTCGTAATGTCTGACCAAATAGCTGGATTTTACCCTCACTCTTTTAGCGCACCCACAGCCCCAAAATGCGGAGCGTGTGTTTGCACGACGCCAACTGTGAACCCTCAGATTCATAGTTCTGTCACACTAACTATTAGGTCACACTCGGCTCTAAACAGTTTACAATAAACAATAAAACAGAATAATTCTATTAGTAATGTTGACTTTGTTAGATATTTCTATTAGTAATGTTGACTTTGTTAGATAATTCTATTAGTAATGTTGACTTTGTCAGATAATTCTATTAGTAATATTGACTTTGTTTTTACTTGAAGAATATATATATATATATATTAATATTTTATGAAGACCTTTTTCCTTTAGTTTTAAATGCCATTTGATAAGAAAAGAGCTGAAGTCAAGTTAGTTTCGTGTGTTTTTAATGTAATATGTGGCTTTTCCGTTCATACCTCACTAATTCCAAAAAAACGAGGGTAGAGGATGTGAGCACGTAGTGTTACATCCAAGAAATAAAGGTTGTGAAAAACGTATGTTTCAGAAACTAAAATGTGCTGGTGTACTTATATAGCGGACCTAACAGAAACATAACATTTTAATCACTCTTTTTAGCCCCCCAGTGGCATAGCGGTAAGTCTGTGGACTTACACGGGTTTCGATACCTGTGGTGGGCAGAGCACAGATAGCTCATTGTGTAGCTTTGTGCTTAACTTCAAACAAACAAACAAAACACTCTTTTTACTGTACTCTGATTAAATGTTTGAATGTGCGCTGTGAGAGTGAATTCGTACATATCAAACTACATTATTTTTCTGTATTTATATTATAACTTCACCTTAGTTTATATTGACCTGATACTATGTATACTTGTAACAAAACTGTAAGATACATACAACATTAAACATATGATTAAAAATGGCTTTTAAGTCTTTCTTTGCTAATGTTATTGAATAGAAACTTATAATTCATAATTTTTCTTCTAAGTAGATTAGCATTTAACATATCTATACAACGTTAGATCAGGAATTATTTAAACATTACACTAGGTTAAAGTTTTGTAGCGCTCACATCGTATAATCTGTTTAAAGACTAGAAAGATCGTATGTATGAAAAAGCTATTAAACAGCTAATAGTATGTAAATGTGTGTGTAATTTTGCACGTGTTTTCTGAGGTTTTAATTTGTCGCTTCCTGTTGTCTATCATTATATTATTGTGATCATCATCCACACGTTAATAATGTACATTTTAAGTTTGTAGTTTCTGAGTGAAAATGTTAACTCAACGTTCAATAAAAAGCCTAAATTCTATGTTAGCCATTCATATCATGGTTTAATTGAAGTAAACTCGTATAATTAATATGAAAATGTGCTATTATCATCTTGAAAATTTATAGCCTTAATTTCTTTTTGAACTTAAGCCTAATTCTCGATATTTATAAAGATATCCATACATTCCAAATTACTTATGCATATTTTTTACAAATTCCTTTATTTTATCAATCCATATTTATCTAGAAACCATGTTTGATATTTATATTTTTTCTACTATAAATATATCACTCCCATCCTAAACAGATGCAACAACAAAGATGTAGTTTGTTTACGACTACGCCCTCTATCATTATAATGACTTCATTATAAATGAATCAGTTGTAGTAATTTTTACTGGCAGAATATAAACATCTGAAAGGGGAAGTTGGCGTGCAGACACACACAAGTTCCACCATATTTTTAAGGTTTTTTTTTCTATTTTGCCGTCAGGGAAATTGCTATTGCCGGAAGGTGAAAAGAATTATTCATATTTTTGAAAGTTGCGTGATTATCACGATAAGAAAGGCTGTTCTACAACTGTTCCAGCATTACTGTGCAGTTGAACCAACATTATTGAATGGCTATATTATAATGCTTTCCAGTGTAACCGCTGTAAAAGGTTAAATAACGATGATTTTCTTTATATATATTTTTAAAGAAAATTGCAACTGTTTTGTATTTTTGAAATATTTTGTTGAATTTATATCTTTGGAACGAATCTTTTAAAAAGTAAATGTTCACTGATAGTAAACATTAATTTGCGTATTTAAAAGGCTTAGTACAAACAAAAAGTGTATTTATTACTCTACAAACGTTTAGGACATATAACCCTATAAAGAAACTGTTTAATTGTGTGTGCGCGTAAATCGAAAAGTTATATGAATCAAAAGCAGAAGCTGTAAAGTAAGCTTTGTTGCGCGACAGTAATATAATATCACTGCAAACAAACCGTTTAATTACTACCTAAAAAAATACAGAAATGACTGATTGCACAATTTTATGTTGTAAAAAATGCGTTTACATTTGAGAGTTTCTGTCAGTTAGGTATAATGTGGAGAATAATAACGCAAATGAAAAAAACACAAATGAAATTCAATGATGTTGCAAGAGTATTTCTTCTTGTTAATGTTG
>NW_013666557.1:88213-96450 GCF_000517525.1 Limulus polyphemus | reverse complement strand
TGCCATTATAGAAGTTGTTGTTCACCAGATAATCCCTTCCTTCTGTTGATTTACCTAGAAATCTAACATTCTGCTATCTTTATAGAAGTTGTTGCACACCAGATAATTCCTTCCTTCTGTTGATTTACATAGAAATCTAATATTCTGCTGTCATTATAGAAGTTGTTGTTTGTTTGTTTTTTACTTGTAAGAAAAATGAAATAGCCATGAGAAAAATTAGTACTCAATTTTGTTTAAGAATTAACCATTGAACAACTCAATCTTACCTAAGAGCTAATCACTAGATAACAATAGCACTCAATCTGTGATGCCATTAATTGGACTGCTATGAAAAAACTTAAGCCAAAATTGTTAAGAACGAAAAACTAACATTACATTGTTTTGTATCAGTTCATGTAAACTCTGTCAGATGCCAAGATTAACATCGTAATCTTTCAAACATGTTGTTACATAGCAGTCAAATTAATGACATCACAGATTGAGTGTTACGTTATCTAGTGATTAGCTCTTAGGTAAGATTGACTGGTAAGTTCTCCAACGGTTAATCTTTCAAACATGTTGTTACATAGCAGTCCAACTAATGACATCACAGATTGAGTGCTATGTTATCTAGTGATTAGCTCTTAGATAAGACTGACTGGTAAGTTCTCCAACGGTTAATCTTTCAAACATGTTGTTACGGGGAGCACGTTAGTTGGTTTGTTTGTAATTAAGCACAAAACTACACAATGGGCTATCTGTGCTCTGCCCACCACGGATATCGAAACCCGGATTCTAGCGTTGTAAGTCCGCAGACATACCACTGTGCCACTGGGGGGACACGTTAGTTGGTTAGTAAGTAGTAGGCATTAAACTTCTACTTTCCTCAAAATTATTTCGATAACCAGTTTCAGGTCGAATTGTTTTTAAAAACTAAACGTATCTCCTGCCACATACAAAAAAAAGAAACATTGACCATCAACTTCTATACCGAAGGAGGAAGCTTCAGCAAAAGAACAGCATATTGTCTAGCTTAGGTTTGAGATATTGAATCACATAATTCCGTTTCTGAAGGAAGTGGCACAGCGGTATATCTGCGGACTTACAACGATAGAATCCGGATTTCGATACCCGTGGTGGGTAGAGCCCATTGCAAGGCTTAATTACAAACAAACAAACCAACTAACGTTATGGAAGAGATGAAGATTGTTCTATGATACTGACATGCTTATAGAAATTAGCTTTTCGTGGAAGGTTCTATCAACTAATTTCGATCATTCCGATAAATTATTAAAAAAACTGTAGTTGAAGGATTAAGAACAAAGGCAAATAAGTATATTTTTTCGACATATATTTGTCTACCACGTATGTTTGAATATTTCAATAATTCTTCTTTATCATTCGTGTCGTTTGAACTTGTTTGCCTAAAGGTAAACATTCTGTTCGGAGCCGTTGGTTTTTACCATAGTAATTAAGTACATGTAGCTGTACGTGTGGTGAATGGTCATTGTGTATGACAGCCGTGAGGGTTAGCGAGAGCAAGATCACGTTGTTTCGCGCTCCTCAAAATTACTCATGATTACCGGCTCTGAACGTTTAAACCAGGATAAACAGTTGGAAATCATGGATAAGACATTTTTTATCATTATCCTCTTTGTGCTAAAACTGTTGTAAGTCGAGGACATAGCGTGTCATAGCTGACCTATCGTCGTTGGGGGGAGGGAGATAAAACTTTGTCGTCATGGTAACCAATTAAATACATGAAAAATTGCTCTGTTGCAAGATTATTGGTCACGCACTCCCCCAGAGTAGCACAGGCAGTATAAGGACATTTCTTTATAAGACAGCCGTCTTGGATGGCTGTACCGGGCTCAACATTGTTGTCCCAGATGTCATGGCCCTTCAGCACTGTCAATGTCTACACGTTCAATTCATTAATTAGATAACCTTGTAAGTATTGTACGATTTGTTAATCAAAGAATTATTTCTTAGTTTCAGCGATACGACATTGTATCGTGTTTTCAATTCATTTTCTGTTTCCTATCTGACGTTCAAGTCGTGTTGAGAAACACATTCGCTTATACACGCAGTAACGGAGTTTCTAGTGAAATTAATAACTGAAAAATGAAATAAAACTGTATTTATTTTGAAACAAAAACTTTTCTTTAACTAATAGATCCAAGCCTATCACACACTTGTTATAAAGCTGTAGTTAAGTTTTCTTCGTGTGATGTAATTACCTAATCGAACTGCGGTAGGTGGCGCGTGCCAGTAAATAAGCTATCCTTTTATTTACTCAAGGGTTATTGATCGCGAAAAAAGCTTGTTCAGCACGAAGACACATAGCTCCGCCCCCCGTTATCCCCGATATGAAACGGCTGCGTCCTGTGATTAGAGCTTGTGTTGTGATAATATATATATCGCGACTATCAACCAATGGTGAAGAAAACATAGGACAGAACATGAAAGCTTGGATGGCAGATGCACGAAATCACCCAAGTGGGAGATCGTTAGACAAAAAATCAGCGTCAGTTCTTCTATGTTCACTAGAGTACGGAAATACGTTGATTCTATCCACCATGTAGCCAAGAAAGAATATGTCCGTTGATTCTGTATCGACCTTCGGTTTCTTAGAACACGCCAGGATATTAAACCCGTATACATATGTCTTGGTCAGCTGTTTTTGTTCACAATCTCTTCTGATGAGAAAAATATTAGGAAGAATTTCATGCTGTTTTTTGTCCGCAACTTAACAGTAAATGAAGGCTGCGGATTTGTATGGTCATAACTGTAGAAACAGGAAAAAAATATGTTGTTGAAAATATATCTGAAGGCTGTGGATTTGTATGGTCATAACTGTAGAAACAGGAAAAAAATATGTTGTTGAAAATATATCTGAAGGCTGTGGATTTGTATGGTCATAACTGTAGAAACAGGAAAAAAAATAATTCTGTTAAAAATATACCTGGACAACAGGAATTTAAGTTTAGAAACCAGTATTATCTTAGATTCTCGAAATATAGTAGACTAGAACAATTTTGGGTTAAATATGTTTTTTGATTTGCAACTATGTTGTAGTATATTTTGGTATCAACAAAAACGATAATTTTATCTACATACTTCTGTACATTATGTACAACATCTATATATAGATAGATATAAATGTAAATATATATGTAACTTTTAATTATGGATTTTACACTTTATTGTGCGTTTGTTTTTTCTTGTGTGTGTGTGTGAAATCAGTTGTACAAATAGGTCAGTTTAAGTGTTAATATACTATTTATAGATCAAACTTGTTTTCATACTGAGGCTTAAGTACCCGTCTTTATAGGGCTAGGAAGCTATAGAATAGAAGCTTGAGAAACAAAAGCTGGTTAAACCTCTCAGAAATTGCACAAAGTTTGTAAATAAGCTTAATAACTCCAATAAAATACGGGCGAGTTTATCTGACACAATTTGAAGTAAGGTAAGGTAAGGCTTTGAAAAGGCGACTTTTTGTGTACCCACTTTCTCTTTAAGGTAAAAAAGTAACTTACAAGTTTATAAAACATAGAACAAAGCGAATAAAGGAAAACGAAACTACTGTAACTCAGTTTCTTTGTAACTAAGCTGTATTTGCATGAATTAATCTAACATGATAAATATTCAAAGTCTCGATCATCGTTATCAATACGCGAGCGATAAGAATTGATTTTATCTAAATAGAAGTCGTACGAAAGACAACAGAATTGTTCCTTAATATCTTTATTGGGAGGCTTCCATAAGTCACTCCATATAAATATATATATACATATAGTGACTGATAAGCTTGTTATACTTTTGCTGCCTAATGTTAAGCTAATGAAACACAAATAAAGATTTAAATATTAACAGGGTATGTTCATATCCACCCAACAGTAGTTAAATGGAGCTAGGACGTCGTTATTGTTCCGATTTATATTCTTACATACTTTCACGTGTTTCTTCACGCGCTTTCACATCGTTCGGTATCGCTTAGGTCTCCTGCGTACACCCATCGTCTCTTGCTTTCAGGCCTAGAGGTTATCATGCTTCCACTTTGATGCTTTACATATTGTTACCGGTTCACTCCGGTATCATACCTGCAAGTTTTTGTGTTCCATACCTATTTATCTCCATATATATATATATTCACTCTTATATTTACATATCTACTTTTACTCACTGCTATGTACATACTAATCTACATATATATTAATTCCTATATGCATAACTATCTTCGCGTGTCTTGTCTTTGCGTAGCCGGACTTCATTTTATTATCTCTCTATGTGTGTAGAATGTTAAGAAACGATTTTTCTCGCACATGAACTGGTACTAGGTGGCCACGAAAAGATTTATACTCAACGTGTTTCTCTTCTCTCTCTCTCTCTCTATATATATATATATATAAACGTAGATAAGTGACTTTTATCTTTATTTCCTTTTGCAGAAGTGACGAGAAATGCATAATTTGTGTGTGAAACATATTAACGTGATAATCTGGGCTTTCAATTGCCGAGCAAGGTATCACCTTTATGTAAATATAGAGAGATAGGGTTACATTTCTTGAAAGACATGCTCCCAATTAAAAACAAAATGTCCATTTTAAGATAATGCTATTTTAGACATTCTGGTACACACTTAAATAGGGAATTAGCTACAATTACTTGCCCATCATTAAATAAAATTATGAAAAATAAGTTAGAGAACAGATTACATCGAATTCTATAATTTGATTTTTTATAGCCCACTGTATGTCCATAATTATTCGGTGCGAAGGATGGACGTAGCCAGCAAAACAATTTATCAATCATTTCACAGCAATCTCATTAGTCAACTTTATTATACTAACTCGGTTGAGACGCTCAGCTTCTCGTCGATCTCACTTCCTTCAAGATAACATTTTATCTTATGATTAAATCACAAGAGTCTGTTATTGACAGCGCTATGATCACTTTCGCCCCCCCCCCCAGTGGCACAGCGGTATGTCTGCAGACTTACAACGCTGGAATCTGGGTTTCGATACCCGTGGTGGGCAGAGCACAGATAGCCCAGTGTGTAGCTTTGCGCTTAATTACAAACAAACATGATCACTTTTAATTTGAAACAGACGGTGAGAAAACCTGGCATTCACAAAAATGAAGCTAAGGTATTCACTCCCTAGTCATAATAGTCAAACACCTCTATATATATAATGTTATTCAACTTATTTTACCTGTTTTATTCCTAAATAAACTCTATTCATAATGACATACAGTTTTTAATTTGTTAACATAGTAAATCTATGTCATGCTGTCACAAAAAGGCGTATTCTGCGTGTTTGATCTTAACACTATTACTATCTGCGCTGTTCGTGCGTCGATTCTGATTCGATGACAGATTAGAAGCTCTATGATATAAAGTCTTGGCACGATTTGACAAAGTAAGATTTAAAATATTGCAGTGTTTAGGTTGAATTTATCGACGATCATGGATATTTATTTATTTATTGGCCTAAATAATCAGTTTATGATCAATTTCAATGTGCCAATATGAAAATAAAATTAGGAAGAATACCTTAAGAGATATTGGAGAACCATGAGTTTAAGGACCAACACTGAACACATAAAAAGAATACGAGTCGAACTAGCTACATATATCATATCTCTATTCCCTCCTTTTATTATATCTGCTGAAAATTAGTTTCATCTTTCAGAGCACAAGCTTGTTTCTTGTGAATTCTAATGTATTTTGTAATCTCGTTTAGACGTACCCAAAGAAATCTGATTTTTTTTGTCAAATTAGAACATTATTTATTCAGGATAAATGGTTGAAACTATTTAGATCAAAGAAAATACTCACGCGAGGAAATTCTAAGAAAATCCGCGTTAGTATTGTTCTTTCTTATACAAAATATGATTTTTCAATCCGTTCTGCCTACAAATCCATGTGTGTCGTCATCTCAGAAATTAAATTCATAATATCAATCTACATTTAAAGAAAAGTTTAACCTATTCGATTATGATTGATTTGTGTAATATCTACTATTATTTTTTATTTCTCATTTTCAATACAACAACACGGAAGTTATTGGGACGAATCGGGTAACATCTATTAGTTTTATTTTATTTCTCAGTTTCAACACAAACAACATGGAACTTATTGTGGTGAGTCGTGTAATATCTGTTAGTTTTATTTCTCAGTTTCAACACAACAACAAGGAAATTATTGTGGTGAGTCGTGTAATATCTGTTATTTTTACTTTATTTTATTCTCAGTTTCAACACAGCAACATGGAAACTATTGTGAAGTTTCAATGCATATATAATCAGTATTTAAATTATTTTCTGTCTTGTCATTTGACTTTACACTAAGCTAAACTGTTACCATGTAAGGCTTTGTGGTGTTTACGTTTAAACGATTTTTTCTAGTTTACTGTGATTTATACTTCTGAGAAATAAAGGAAAGGCGATGTTATTTATGTGTCATAATCTGATTTATTTCGTTGTCTTGACTAATTTGAACTTTCTTCAAAGTACTTTTGGGTATCAGAAGCAAACAATCGCTTCGAAATCCTAGAGGTCAGCACAGTCACAAAACGAAGTTCCTTTCAGATTCCAACAGGCAGGTAAACTAACCCTTGTGGTCTGACTTTGTGAAGATTTAAAGCCCTGATCTCCATCGTCCCGGGTGGGCTGGCCGCTGATGGGTTCTCGCCTGGGTGGTGGGGTCAAGTGGCACACACTCCACCAGTTTATCTGATGTGGACAAGCCGTAGAACTTGTGTGACGTCACTTTGGCAGCTGCATGCCTGATAAATGGTTATTTCCCGTTCATACTCTGGAATTATTCAACATCTGGTTGTAGTTAAGAATGTAAAGAAAGAAACATCATTATGCATAGTGTTTTATCAGCGTTATACAACGATACGCTGTTTTCTTTTTTAATTTCTAAATAGAACCTACATTATTCACTATTAACGTAATCTCTCTTCTGCTTTTATACAAACTTTAATGCATTCTGTTAATTATTTTTGGAAATTACTAATATTTTTTTAAATATATCGATGTCCGTGCACATATCTGCGTTTTTTTTTGTTAAAATATAATATTTATCATGTTAAAAATGTTCGTATTTTCTTTGTTTCTAATATGAAAAAGCTCTGAAAGAAACAACATATATATATATATGTATAGTTTAATGAGCATAATGACCAGTACCCCATCTTTATAACATGGAATACATGGGGCTACTTAATAAAACATGTATATTCATCATTTAATGTTACTCAACTACTTAACACACAACATTACACATAAATTAATTTGTAAAATTATCTTTGAAAAGGTACTAAAATTAGAAACGTTCAAATAAATCGTGTTTTAAATCATAATTAGAAATGTTCAAATAAATCGTGTTTTAACTAAAAATATTAACGCTCAATAAATCATGTTTTAACTCAAAATAGTGACGCTCAAGTAAATCGTGTTTTAACTCAAAATAGTGACGTTCAAGTAAATCGCGTTTTAACTCAAAATAGTGACGTTCAAATAAATCGTGTTTTAACTCAAAATAGTGACGCTCAAGTAAATCGCGTTTTAACTCAAAATAATAACGCTCAAGTAAATCGCGTTTTAACTCAAAATAGTGACGTTCAAATAAATCGTGTTTTAACTCAAAATGGTAACGGTCAAGTAAATCGTGTTTTAACTCAAAATAGTGACGTTCAAATAAATCGCGTTTTAACTCAAAATAGTGACGCTCAAGTAAATCGTGTTTTAACTCATAATTATAAACCTTCAAATAAATCGCGTTTTAACTCAAAATAGTGACGCTCAAGTAAATCGTGTTTTAACTCATAATTAGAAACCTTCAAATAAATCGCGTTTTAACTCAAAATTGTGACGCTCAAGTCAATCGGGTTTTAACTCATAATTAGAAACGTTCAAATAAATAGTGTTTTGACTCAAAATTGTGAGTCGATCATACCTAACTTGCCTTGTTTTAGTAGCAAGTTAAAAAAAATCTATTAGACCAATTTCTAATACATTTATACGACGTTGCGTATGTTTAGAGTTCGATCTCTTGTTTGTTTGTTTTGAATTTCGCGCAAAGCTACACGAGGGCTATCTGCGCTAGCCGTCCCTAATTTAGCAGTGTAAGACTAGAGGGAAGGCAGCTAGTCATCACCACCCACCTACAACTCTTGGGCTACTCTTTTACCAACGAATAGTGGGATTGACCGTCACATTATAACGCCCCCACGGCTGAAAGGGCG